>NC_086128.1:43129459-43287486 GCF_963921235.1 Mobula hypostoma
GGGAATCTGATTGCAGAGGACAGAAGGCCATGGAAGGAACAAAAAGGGGAGGAGCACCAGAGGGAGCCAATGGGCAGGCAAGGAGATAAGGTGAGAGAGGGAAAAGGAGAAGTTAGAGAAATCGATGTTCATGCCATCAGGTTGGAGGCTACCCAGACAGAATATAGGGTTTTGTTCCTCCAACCTGAGTGAGGCCTCATCATAACTGTAGAGGAGGCCATGGATTGATATATCGAAATGGGAATGGGAAGTGGAATTAACATGGGTGGCCACTGGGAGATCCAGCTTTCTCTGGCAGATAAAGTGTAGGTGATCGGCGAAGTGGTCTCCCAATCTATGTTGGGTCTCACCGATATGCAGGAGGCCACATTGGGAGCATAGTCTTTTCCAAATAGCTTAGTAAGACCCCATAGAGGGTTGTCTTCATTAGCTCATGTTGTTGCTTCTCCTTTCTGGGTTATGTTGCCCATGCATGCATGTATCCTAACCTGGTGGAAGTACAGGTGATACACTGAAATTCTCTCTGTCCTCTGCCAGTTCCATAACAATGTTGAGTTTCTGTTCCATCAAGCAAGAGTTCAAACAATAATGATGTCAATCCTTCCCACTCTTAGAATTAAGTTTCTTTTCCACAAGATTCTGCCTAGAACCATAGAAACAGTTTCTGAAGGAAGCCATTTAGTTCATCCAGTCTATGCCAATTCCAGTCTATTCAATCCCATACTCAATACATTCTTAATAGTCCAATAAATGGTTTTCCCTGTTAAAAGCTCTGATTGATTCGAATTTGACCACTTTTGCAGACAGACCATCACCTTTCTTTACATAAGAGATTTGTCCTGCATTCACTTGCATCTTTTCCCCTTCACTGTTAAACTGTGTTGGCTGGTACTTAAACCATCCACTAATGGATGTCACATCTCTATGTTAACTCTATCCAGACATATAAAATACCCGGGTTCATGCAGCATCTATAGAAGGAGAAAAAAGCGTTAATGTTTCAGTTCAATCATCTTATCAGAACTCACAGATCTCTAAAGGTATAACCTTGCAGTTGAAATCCCTCTTTCCTGAAACATGCTCTATTTTGTACCTGATCTAGGAATTTCAGACCTTTCCTCAAATATGTTGACCAGAATTGAATGTAATAATGGCCTATCTAGTGGTTTTGAAACATCCAGCATAATTTCCTAATTTTCCAATCTATGACTCTTCATTAAGCCTAAAATTCTAACTAGTTTGCTAACCTTCTTCTTAATATCCTCTTGGGGCATCATGGTAGCACAGTGGTTAGCGCGACGCTATTACAGCTCTGACGTCGGATTTTGGAGTTCAATTCCGGCACCGTCTATAAGGAGTTTGTATGTTCCTCCCGTGACCGCGTGGGTTTCCTCCAGTACTCTAGTTTCCTCCCACAGACCAAAGATGTACTGGTTAGTATGTTAATTCGTCATTGTAAATTGTCCTGAGACTAGGCTTGCATTAAAAAGATAGGTTGCTGGATGCTGTGACTTGTTGGACCAGAAAGGCCTTTTCCACACTGTATCATTAAATACATACATAACAATGTTGTGCTAATTTCAAACACCTGTGAAAATAAACCTCCATTCCCACACATCTTTTCCAACCGTAATTTCAAATTTATAGTTTCTGTCCGCCAAACTGCATTGCATCACACCTCTGTTTTAAATTTATCCTGCTTCTTGTCACCTATCTATGTCATTTTGCAGTTTACCACAATCTCGCTTGTTGCTTAATACATCTGGAAGATTAGGTGTATTACTGTGCATTCATATGTGGGTCATTCATATCTACCAAAAAAAAAGGTTTAAGCCCAAAACTGGCCTTTGGGGAACACAACTACGTATCATTTTCCAATCCATAAAACAATGGCTTCCATAATTCTCTGCTTCAGTCATTTTTGTTTTATTGATGCTGCCATGGTTTCTTACTTCAGTTTAAAAGAAATCTTCCCAAAACTTGATTAAATTCGTTGCATAATATTTGAACAAAAATAAGTGTGTAGACTTTTATAACAACATATATAGGCAAGTACACAGGTCTTCTAGATGCATAAAACATGTCTAAAATAGATAGATATGAAGATCAGTGATTTTTTGTGAAAAGCATTTCTTTAATTTGGCAGGGTAGAAATACATCTATGATCACAGGTGTATACTATTGCTTAACTTCGGAAGGAATCTAAGTTTGGAAACAATTCAGCACATAGATATTGATGCATTGTGTAGTTAACACTTACTATAAACAAATACACTCAATGCCATTGGCTTTTGAACACTTGGTACACAAAGATGAAAGGAAGATGTGGAACTATATTCTGTTTTACATGGTCTCAGGTTATCTCAATATACTTGACAACAGATTAAGTATTTTTGTGGTGTGAAGCCAAACAGCTCAAAGAACCAAGCTAAACTTGAAAGTTTGCAGAAAATGGCACACGTTAAATCAAATACGCAAAGTTCTGAAAATTATTTAAAAATTCTAATGAAATTAACTTGATCCTTTTACAAATTCATTCCTAAGATCAACCAAAGTACTTTTATGCATAGTTAGATGGTTCTTGCCCAGCAATAGCAAACAGAAGCAAGTACAGTGGCAATTCATGAAACACTATGAGGGATTTTCTCCTTGCCATGGTGCGATTGTTTTACAAACCAATTTGATAATTAAATGCTGATTTAGCTGTCTGTGTGTGTGTAACTGCAGGTCAGGTAAGGTCTTTTATTATTGTATAAACCGTGGGTGATTGTCTTGATTGACTGCAAGACCCTGTCGGACATTGATAAGGTAAGATGCTGCAGGCCTGTTTCCTTTGTTTGGTGATGCAACAGATGACGGGGAAGCTGTGTAGCCTTGGTTGTAACAAGAACTCGGCCTCAAGTCATGAACCTGCATGCTGTTGCAGTCCAGGAGAGGTGCTCGGTTGACATCTGACCTCTCCTGTCAGTATTGCCCTCCAATGTTTGATTGGTGGAATGACAGACTGTATTGCAGTGGCTGTGCACTGGCAGGATCCATACCATCAATTTGTGGGACATGTCGCTTAGGGTCTTGGGCCATACATGTGTTTTTTATGTGTCTATGTATTTTTTGCTCACTATTTTTGAATGTTAATGAATGGTTTCGAAGGTCAAATGATAATTAAACTTGAATTTGATTTGATTTGAGTCTCAATTTGATAATTTACTGTCCGTTTGAACTTGACCAAACCTCAAAAATTCAAATAAAACTCTCTTTTTAATTCAATAATGCTAGATTGGAATTGATGCCAAGTATAATGTTAAATAAATTACATATAATTGGTCAAAGTATATGCAGTTATTTTAAACAAATTAAAATGTTTTCTTATACTACAGTGTGACACCAACAAGTTGGAATCTGAATAAAGAATCTAAGCCAACTTTTGAAAATACTATGAATCAATATTTCCCACTATTTTCAGAGTACATTAACATTTAAATATTTCAGCTATGATGTTTTGTGGTCAAAGTTATTAAATATAAAGAAGACCATTGAAAGATCGAGAAAAAAAACTCATGCCAGTATTTTGAATGGAGAATAGCAGCTTTAACTGTGAATGCAGAATCAAGGTGAAACTTTTTGATATTGTATTTTTCAGGTTGTCCAACTTGATAAACCACAGAACTTTTGCCATTTCCACAAGTGGATCAAACACCACAGATCCAGGAACATTCTATTCAGGATTTAACTGCTATCGTGTGGAATTATTTATATTGCTAATTAAGATTTCTAAGATGGCTAAATGTCTATAGGTACGATGTTAAAAAAGTGAAATGGATATGATTTCATTAGTTTAAAATATAGTGTGGAATAGCTGCGTGGAACTCTAACATTTGATTGTATCAACAGAATGAAACCTATTCCATTACAAAATTATGTAATGCTTATGAAAAAAAGGGGAAGAAATATTTTTGGCAATTGTCTTACTTTTGAAAAGGAATGATTTCATACATAGATTTAAAGAATACTAACTGTACAGAAAAGAAATAACTCAATCAATCAAGTCTGTACCAATGTGATGGAAAGCAATCTCTTGTTCTTTTGCCATAGAATTGAATTGAATTGACTTTATTTCTTACATCCTTCACATACGTGAGGAGTAAAAATCTTTATGCTGTCTCCGTCTAAATGTGCAATGTGCAATTTATTGTAATAAAACTTAAAAGAAGCAGCAGGAACTGAACCCAGGTCACCAGGACTGCAACAGGTTGTACTAACCACTATGCTACAGTGCCACTGTACATAGCCCTATAAGTTGATGCCACCCCTTCAATTAATATATCTCCAACTCAGTCTGAGTGATTGCCATGAAATGTACTTCTGTGCACTAGCGGCAACTAACTTTTGATTACAATTAGAAGTAATCCAGAAATTCTGGAGCACATTTACAGAAAGAATAAATAAATATGCAAGATTACTTCTGAGCTGAAAACTGATTGAAAAAAATTGAAGGAAATAAATAGAATTGGATAGATATTGCTCGAAAAAATGATGTCTTAACAATACATGCTGTTATTAGTTGATCAACCATCCAATTGATATGCTGGGATTGTAAATTTCCAAAATTTGCTTCACATTAAAAACATCTTGCCCCTAGTCTCTTTGTTATATTTAAAGTCCTAATGGTTGGGCATGTTCATTGCTCACAAAGGATTGGAACAGGTGAATATGTTGGGTAGAAATTTGTCTCTCATCATTTACAATAAATGTGTTCAATAGTATAATTATATAATACGTCTTCTGTAAGTAAGCCATGGATACATTTCTAAAGTTAATTCAATTCATGCAACACAGATTCACACAGGAGTACCTAGAGATAGCCGAATAATTCCAAATTGTATTCAAAGTTAGCACTTCAGTTTAATTTCTGTTGCTTGCCATCTTACTTTAGCCCATAACTAATTCATGGGATATTTTAAAAGTGCAATGCCAATGAGACATTCAGGCCCAGAAAAGGAACAAGTTAAACTGGTTAACCTCATTCCTGCTTGTGTTAAATACACTTCATCCAATTATTCCTTCCCTCAGTTTCTTTACTGTTGCCCGATTTGATTCTGCTCTATCTTCTCCAATTCGCAGTTCCTTCTCTTGTTCTGGGGTCTCTTTCTCAGAAATTGTCAAAAGCCTTTGTTCCAAACATCTACCAGGGTCGAAGCTATTGCATCATAATCAGATACCACTTAATCAGTAAGATAATGAAGAGCTGAATGGTCCAACAACTAGTGTTGAAAAGGTGATCTAATGACTTTCCTTTGTTATACACAATGCTTGTTTGGAGTGTACTAAAATACTGTAAATATGCTCAATTGCCATTTATATGTAACTGGTAGCTAGCTCCTGATTTTCCACAATGCTGTATTTTTCTTTGAAACTTAATTGTGTAGTACATAAAACTGTGTTTCCCTGTGATCCAGGTGGGTAAAAATATTCGTCAATATTCAATGATGGAATTTAATTAGCTATATAGAACTAGGCAGTGCTTTATAGCAAAGTTAATCTTAAATTGTTATCTTAAATTAGGAACACAGAAGCACTACTCCACTCACTTGCACTTAATTTACTGCCTAAAGAATATCATGATGTTGGCCTTCCTTGCTATTGACACCCAAAGAGAGAAAAAAGAAAAAAATGTAATGTCAGATGGCTTACAGGTCATCGGAGCTGTACTCGCTTGATATTCAGGAGATTATCGGTGATATTTACTATCCCTGGATACATTTCTGGAAAATATTTCCCTGCATAAAGGTCTTTATGCCAAACTCCAAATACCTGTCTTACTCTCTTCAATGCTGGATTTTTTTTCCCTCTGGACTTAGGTTTCATGCTTCTAGCATCAGGAAAAAAAACTCTATACACGGTTTGACCATCTTTATTTCAACTTAAACGTCTGTGAAAGTTTATTCACATTCCCAATGAGATCCCTATTCAAATAAAATATATTGTAGATGCAGGAAATCTGATACACAAAGCGAAACACAAGTTTGGCAGAACATCCATCTTTGAGAGGGAAGCCATTAGGAGAAAACAGTACCAGATTTGCATTTTCCCCATTCCAACTAACTTACCTCTGTTAGCAGTCACTCATTCCACAGTTACTTAGTTTTGTTCATTGATTCACATTAATTCACTCCTCACAGTTATTGCTTTTCTGCTCCTGAATGAATGTCTTGATTTTTATTTTGTCTTTTCCTGTTGTTTGCTATTTTCTTTCTGACTCTCCTTGCAATGTATTCTGGTTTGATGGATACTCTTCCCTCCTTCAAACCCAATATACTGTATCTCATTTTAAAATATAGACAATTGAAACTGTAATTTGTTATTATGCAATACAAAGTATATTAATTCCCCTAAGTTTATCACAGATGGCTTTCTGAATTGGAAGAGCAGGTTCAATACCAATTTCTAACCAGCAGTATTTTAGCATTCATTTTCAACTCATTATATTTAAATAATTACTCACCATTAGTGAATAAACATATTTTCCCAAAAGGTTGAGAAGGGATGATTAAAAGATGTGGTAATGTATATCCAGAGTCAGAACCCAGTTGAACATTGGGCTGAATTGTGTTTTATTCACCTTGTACCCCATGGTCACCCCAAGTCCACACTTAGTCGGTACAGGTGCCTGGCTCCAATTGTTCTGGGCTTCCTGATCCTCATGTTTTGTGCAGAGATGAAGACAAATAAATTACAGCTGGGACTAGGCCTCAGCATGAGTACTGCTGAAGCCCTTCCCCCATAACATCCTGAAAGGAGCCAAAATTCAGTAGTGGATTCTCTCCTCCTCTCCAAATCCATGAGGTATTTGAACATTTCAGATATTGCAGTGGTATCTAAACGGCTGTAAAGTTGCTTTAAATGTATATAAAACAAATTTTGAGTAAAAGTTAAAAGTAAACAATATTAAAACACTGATAAATAATTGAAATTATCTGACTAATTCAAATTTGGTAAACACTAAATTACTGAATTTACTTTTCTTTTCCTAATCTCTAGTTTATGCAAATGAATGGGAATTCCATTCTCACACCAGGTTTGGCAGGCATAAGGTCACAATAAGTGAATTCTCCAGTGTTATCCTGAGGAATCTTGGTACAATCAGACCTTATGGAATGCACGAGCCAGAACCAGCATATTTTGGCCCATTAGGTAAAGCAAGACTATGGCACAGTTAGGTTGAATTTTGGTGCAGAGATTTACACTGGAACTTTACAGCGTGATTGCATTGCCCTAGGAGCTGTGTAAATTGATGGTGTAATTGTAACCTAGAATAAAATTATTGTAAAAGAACAACGTTTTCAGTAGAATGGTGACTAAAATTCAAAACTGCATAGTAATACTTGACGATAAATGGACCAATGTGAAAATCTAAAGTGGTAAGCTATGTTACTTTAAATCATGCATTTGGCATTTGTCCTTTCCATAGGTACAGTACAAAACCTTCAGAACCAAAAAAAAGGCATTAAACACAATCAGGAGTTACCAGTTAATTTGTTTCCTGTGCTGCATTCTGTTCTGCTGGAACATTACTTGCTGCAGAAACTTACACGTGGCTTAACAGGATATTAAACCTCATTCTCAGTTCAGGCAGAAGGCCAGCATCTTGGATCTATATCTATTACACTTAAAATATATTTGAATTGCTATCATTACAGAGAAGGAAAAATGGTAGAGGGTTGGGTGGAGAGAAAAATAGCTGACCCAGTTAAAGACTGGGTATCGGCAGGAGAATGCAAGTATAATAAAAATATACTTTCTGTCAAGGCACCAGCTTTTATATCTTCACAATTTAATGTGAAGATAGTCACTTGTTTCACAGTTTAGCTCATTGGTTCTGCAGCATCTCCCCCATTTCATTCTGACACAGAGCTAAAGGGAGGCATTTGTGCATAATGAAAAACAGATTTATTTAGAATTCCTCCACCCATCAAATGTCCTTGATTTTAACTTCCCTTACACTTAATTTGCAATGGAATTATTGCTTTACTCTTTAAGCATGGAACTTTGAATTCTGTTAGTTGCCAGTAGGGAACAATTAACCTTATGAGAAATATTGTCGACAACCCAAATCTAAAAGATCAAAACTTAGAGGTTCATATTTCTGCACTCTCAAACCTTATAAGATCATTTCTATTCTAGTGAACCTTACTCCTCTACTAATACAGTATTTATTATAGGTTCTAGCAATGATTAAGTATAACTACATGTGAAGAAAATACGTGTAGTAACAAATCTAATGACATCACTTACACATTTTTCTGAGTGGCTGAGATAAATTCAGTGGAAGATTAGAAAAAGACTCTTGGCTGCACAAGTAAGGTTTAAGCAATCATGGCACCATGATGTACAAAGTGCTTTTTAGCTCAATATTCTGGTCTTTTCTCTTTCAAGAGAGGCCATTAATCAGCCTCACTCTTCATAGTTTGGCAGCTCCGCCCCCATCCCAGTCCAACCCCATGAAATTATTTTCTTTCAGTAAGTTTGTAGTGAAGCCCCCTCCACCCATCCACCCTCCAATATCCAGATCAAACCCTTTGGGAATGATAGGAATGTGGGGAAATGCGTGTAGAAGGTAAATTGATGGGAATGAACATGCTATGTGAGCCAGCATTGATTTGATGGACTGAAATAGCCTCCTGATTTAGCTTTCATGCTTTTGTACTTATTTGGTAAAACCAAACTGTAAACACAGCTAGGAAGATTCTATTTCGTTGTACATTTTACTTGTGCGATTGAAAGGGAACAGAACGGTAGCTTCAGAAAACAGCATCAAACTGAGGGCGGCAGAGGCAGTGTGGAGAGTGGCAAACTGAGGGTTTCTTGTTACTGTTACCTTCACGGGTCTTTAAGATAGGAAAAGATTTAATCAGATACAATTTCAATGTTTAAAATACATCTGCACAGGTACATGGATTGGAAATGTATAAACCGAATGGGCCTGACATGAGCAAGTGGGATTAATGTAGGTGGGCATCATAATTGGCATGAGCAAAGTGGGCCAAAAGTCCCCATTTCTGTGCTGTACTATATGACTCAAGAAATTTGAGGTTTGTGATATAGTAAGGATTCATTAATCATAAGGATGTGTCTAACACAGGAAGGGTCAAACCACACTTGGAGGATTTTGTGTGTGTTGCTTGGACTTCCAGTATCTGTAGATTTTTTCTTGTTTATGATTGGACTATTACACTGCGAAGTCTCTTCCAGGGATTCCTACTCTGAAGAAGCTTAAAAATAGAGTCCTGATGAAGGATCTCAGCCCGAAACGTCGACTGTTTATTCTTTTCCATGGATGCTGCCTAGCCTGCTGAGTTCCTCCAGCATTTTGTGTGTGTTTCCAGCGTCTGCAGATTTTCTCTTGTTTGTGATTGGAGTATCATGAGCAGCTTTGGGCCTCTTGCTTAAGAAAAGATGCATTGGAATTAGAGAGGGCCCAAAGGAGGTTCACGAGAATGATTCAGGGAATGAAAGGGTTAACAGATGAGGAGCGCTTGATGGCTCTAGACATGTACTTGCTGGAGTTTAGAAGAATGAGGGAGAACCTCATTGAAATTTATTGAATATTGAAAGGCCTAGATAGAGTGGATGTGGAGAGGATGTTTCCTTTGGTGGCTATCTAGGACAAGAGGGCACAGCCTCAGAATAGAGGGACATAGATTTCGAACAGTGATGAAGAGGAATTTCTTTAGCCAGAGGGGTGATGAATCTGTGGAACTTATTACCACCGAAAGTTGTGGAGGTCAAATCACTGGGTATATTTAAAGTGGTGGTTGATAGGTTCTTATTAGTCAAAGCATCAAAGCTTATGGGGGAAAGGCAGTAGAATGGGTTGGGAGGGAATATATATCAGTCAAGATTCAATGGCGGTGCAGACTCGATGGGCCAAATGGCCTAATTATTCTCTTATGTCTTACGGTCTTACAGTCTAACTCCTCCTTCAGATTCAGGTTCAGATTTAATCATCACATGTACATCAAAACACACAGTGAAGTGTGTCATTTATGTTAACAACCAAGGAAGTGCTGGGGGCCAGCATAGTATTCCCACAATGTTCGGCAAAACAACACAAGCAGTAGCAACAACAACAGAACAAAACTGACAACAACAAAACAAGACCTTTTCCAACACTCCCACCCAGACACCCCCTCACATACACAGACAGGCCTCCAACTTAAGGAGAGGCTGCTTCTGGGCCTCTATTCCTTGGCGCTGGACTCTCAGACTTACCAACATCGGGCCTCCAACCTCCAGTCTCTGGCCTGGACTCGCAGACTCAACCCTTCGGCCTCTACCTATGAACTCACCAAGCTCCGAACTTGGACCCTTTTCCACACTAATGGCCCTTAACCCCACCACATATTTTCAATTCTACACAGTGAAATATTATCTTCATTTTCTCTTCTCCCCCCACCTCCATCAGGCAGAGGATACAAAATGTTTACTTTTCAACTTGTGATGTAAATCCACTTTATGCTATATATCAGCCTTCTGGAATATATTTTATTATTTGTTAATTAATTTGTGGTAATATTACTTTATGTTACGTGTGTGAGTTATATGTACTGTGTTGTGCACCTTGGTCCAGGGGAACATTGTTTCATTTGGCGGTATACATGAAAACAGTTGAATGACAATAAACTTGAACTTGAACTTAAAAACACCTGCCACCAGGCTCAAAAACAGCTTCATCCTAGCTTTAAGACTCCTTGAATGGACTTCTTGTATGATAAAGATGAACTCTTGATCTTCCTGTCTGGCATTTGCACTTTGCAACAGTAATGCTATAATTTGCATTTTGCAGTTGCTTTTCCTTTTCTACCTCACTGTAACTATGCTTGGAATGATCTGTCTGGATGGCATGCAAAACGAAATTTTTCCCTGACATATGACAATAATTAACCAATTATCAGTTGTAGCCTGTGACTATTTTACTAGCTCCACAGCAAGAAAAAGTAATGGATCCTGCTGCAAGCAGGAAACCCTCCAAGCCATGAGTGAGTGGTCGTTGATGGACCTGCATCTATTTATTAACCTTTAGGATATTTTGCACAAGGACTCCTGGATTTTCTCCCCATTTAGAAAATAGTCTGCACATTTATTTCTAGTACCAAAGTGCCTGACAATGCATTTTACATTGTATTTCATTTGTCACTTTCTTGCCCATTCTCCTAATCTGTCCAAGTCCTTCTACATCCTACCTGTTTCCTCAACACTACCTGCCCCTCCAACAATCTTCGTATCATCTGCAAACTTGGCAACAAAGCCATCAATTCCATTATCTATATTATTGATAAACAGCATAAAAAGAAGGGGTCCCAACACTGACCCCTGCAGAACACCATTGATCACTGGCAGCCAACAGAAAAGGATCATTTATTCCTACGTGCTGCCTCTTACTAATCAGCCAATGCTCTAATCATGCCAGTATCTTTTCTGTAATATCATGGGCTCTTAACTTAGTAAGCACCTCGTCAACGGCCTTCTGTAAGTCCAAATATGCAACATCCACTGCATCCCTTTTATCTATCCTACTTGCAATTTCAAATAATTTTAACAGGTTTTTCCAGCAAGATTTTTCCTTAAGGAAACCGTGCTGACTTTCTCCTTTCTTGTCCTGTGCCATCCATAACCTTATCCTTAACAATTGACTCCAACATCTTCCCAACCACTGAGGTCAGGCTAACTGTTTTATAATTTCCTTTCTGCTGTCTTCCTCCTTTCTTAAAGAGTGAAGTGACATTTGCAATTTTCCAGTCCTCTGGCACCATGCCAGAGTCCAATGATTTTTGAAAGATCATTACCAATGCATCCACAATCTCTAGCACTACCTCTTTCAGAACCCTAGGGTGCAGTTCATCTGGTCCAGGTGACTTATGTACCTTTAGGTCTTTCAACTTTTTGAGCACCTTCTCCCCTTGCAATAGTAACTGCACCTACATCTCATCCTTCCAACACTACAACACCTGGCACACTGCTAGTGTCTTCCACAGTGAGGACTGATGCAAAATACTCATTTAATCCATCTGCCATCTCCTTGTCCCCCATTATTATTTCTCCTGCATCATTTTCTAGTGGTCCTATATCCACTCTCATCTCTCTCTTATCTTTTACATACTTGAAAATGCTTTTACTATCCACTTTGATATTGTTTGCTAGCTTGCTTTCGTATTTCATCTTTTCCCTTCTAACGGTTCTTTTAGTTGCTCTCTGTAGGTTTTTAAAAACTTCCCAATCCTCTATCTTCCCACTAATTTTTGCATTGTTATATGCCCTCTCTTTTGCTTTTACTTTAGCTTTGACATTAGCTTGTCAGCCACAGTTGTACTATTTTGCCATTCGAGTATTTCTTTGTTTTTGGAACACATCCATTCTGCACTTTGCTAATATTTCTCAGAAACACACACCATTGCTGCTCTGCTGTACTCCCTGCCAGCACCTCCTTCCAATTTACTTTGGCCAGCTCCTCTCTAATATCACTGTAATTTCCTTTACTCCACTGAAACACTGCTATGTCAGACTTTACTTTCTCTAGTCAATTTCAAGGTGTACTCAATCATATCGTGATCACTGCCTCTGAAGGGTTCCTTTATCTTAAGCTCCCTAATCGTCTCTGGTTCATTATATAACACTCAATAAAGTATAATTGATCCCATAGTATCAATGACAAACTGCTCTAAAAAGCCATCTTGTAAGTATTCGACAAACTCACTCTCTTGAGATCCATTACCAAACAGATTTTCCCAATTGACCTTCACGTTAACAAAGATATGCATCTTTGTTGATTGTCAGCAAGAAGGGGATATTATCACCAATCATGTTTAACTGCCATATGTCCCTGTAAATATTGGGCTGGAATGTGCTGATGTTTGTCTAGTACCTCTGTAGAGCCTGGACACCTAGCTGCTGGACATCTGTGTTGGCAGACTGCAATACAGACGTCCAGAGATCAGGCACATGTAACTTCTCATTCCACCTTTGAACTCTTATCTCCCATCTTTAAATCAGCACATCCAACTTGACCCTATTCATTCATTTGGAAGATAAATGATTGTCTTGGACATTTTTATTTTGATCACAGTACCCTATTGGACATTGGTAATGTAGAATACTGCGAATCCAGTTCACTGGCTCACCAAAGGATGACAAAAGAACTGATACAAAGGATAAAAACAGAATATGAAATTAAATTATTGAGTAATACGAAAATGTTAGAAGACATATAACTGATAACCAAAAGGTAAAAGTGAGAGTGTAACTTAGTATTAAAAGAGAAAAAGTACTAGGCTGACAATGGCTGTATTCATGTGTATGGTTAAATGTTGATTTATTAAACTTGAACTTGAAGTACAAGGTTAGCATCTCAACTCTGGCCTAGAGAGGGAAGCTGCAAGCATATCAACTGTTACAGGTCATAGGTAGTTAACGGGAGTAGAGTACCAGATTCGGAAGACATTCTTTTTGCTTCTGTGCTTCAGGCTTCTGTGCAAACAGAAATATAAAACAGGCTGGAAATAGTAGTCTTCACATAGAGATTTTGTTGGAGGGACAGGATTAACGTTTCAGGCTAGAATTGGTTGTGGCAAGAATTAACTCCTGTCTCAGCAGAGACCTGGATCCACTTCAATTTATCTATCACCACAATACTGTATCTATTTAACATGGAGGTGATGAGAGCTGGTTGAATTAAGCATGGTCTATCCAAAGTGATAATTACCAGGTCTTTAGTTTTTCTTTGTTGTTGCTGATCAAGTGTTAGGTATTTGTCAAATCATCAGGAACACAACCTAAAACCTAAACTCCTATGCTTTTAAACAACTCAGTAATGGGGAAAAGTTTCTTACTGTCTATCCTATCCATGCCGATCATAATTTTGTGTACCTTTTCTCTGTCCGCCAGAGAAAGAAGGACCTCCCAGTGGCCACACATTTTAATTCCACATCCCATTCCCATTCTGACATGTCTATCCACGGCCTCCTCTACTGTAAAGATGAAGCCACACTCAGGTTGGAGGAACAACACCTTATATTCCGTCTGGGTAGCCTCCAACCTGATGGCATGAACATCGACTTCTCTAACTTCCGCTAATGCCCCACCTCCCCCTCGTACCCCATCTGTTATTTATTTTTATACACACATTCTTTCTCTCACTCTCCTTTTTCTCCTTCTGTCCCTCCGACTATACTCCTTGCCCATCCTCTGGGTTCCCCCCCACTTGTCTTTCTTCCTGGACCTCCTGTCCCATGATCCTCTCATATCCCCTTTGTCAATCACCTGTCCAGCTCTTGGCTCCATCCCTCCCCCTCCTGTCTTCTCCTATCATTTTGGATCTCCCCCTCCCCCTCCAACTTTCAAATCTCTTACTAACTCTTCCTTCAGTTAGTCCTGACGAAGGGTCTCGGCCTGAAACATCGACTGTACCTCTTCCTAGGGATGCTGCCTGGTCTGCTGCGTTCACCAGCAACTTTGATGTGTGTTGCTTGAATTTCCAGCATCTGCAGAATTCCTGTTGTTTGTGTACCTTGTCAGGACTTTCCTATGCTTCTCAAGAGAATAGCACAGCATCTGTTCCTTTGACAGCAGATTTAACAACTCATGCTCCGGCAGTATATGTTTCCTTTAGCATATGCATCAGAGAGAAGCACAGGTTTAAGTGTTCGACTCTCAGGAAGAGGACTTGAATCAAAAACTTCAACACAGATGCAAGGGTTCTACCAGCTGAAACACAACCCAAATAAGCTAAATTTCATTCAAGGAAGCAATTATTTGTACAGAAATCTTTTAAATTTAAGTCACTGCACATTTATTCAAATCTTTATCATGAAATTCTACAATCCTAATAAAATTCTGATCATGGCTTTTATTGATGAAGATCTTTGCATAAATATAAAATAAATCCAACTGCCAATTTATTTAAGTGAAGAATTATGATTGAGGGAAACCTGAATCACATATAAACGTTATACACGTTTCAGTGAAAGTAGGATACCTGATTGTGGGCCAAGTTCTTTGTTCTGCTGCACAGTCCACATCATCATTCACTTATCATTGCCTGTATAAACATCTCTGCTTTTTATTTTCTTCTGTTTTGCCTCATTTAGGCTTCAGTTGTGCAGTTTGTGCCTCAATTCAAATATGTTATAGTCTGGCTTCCCTTGGCTATAGTTAGCATATATCAGCCTTTCAATACTTTCTTATTTTCAGTGTTTATCCGTTGAAGAAAGCATATCCAACACAATTTGTTCTGCAAGTGATTGGGAAGAACTGATATTCTTCAGCACCCATTGCTTCAGTGCCTCCATGTGCCTTTAAAAAAGTTAGCTGAAGGGAAATGTACATATTAGTGGGATGAGCTATGATGGACACAGTGCTAATGAGAGCATGACTGCCAACTTTGAGCATACAGTGCCGATAAAAAATGTTCACCCTGCCCCTTAGAAGTTTTCATGTTTTGTTGTTTTCAACATTGAATCACAATGGATTTAATTTGGCTTTTCATGACACTGATCAACAGAAAAAGACTAATTTGTGTCAAAGTGAAAACAGATCTCTACAAAGTGATCTAAATTAATCACAAATATAAAATACAAAATAATTGATTGCATAAGTGTTCATCCCTTCAAGTCAGTATTTAGTAGATGCACCTTTGGCAGCAATTACAGCCTTGAGTCTGTGTGGCTAGCTCTCTATCAGCTTTGCACATCTGGACACTGCAATTTTTTTCCCCATTCTTCTTTACAAAACTGCTCAAGCTCTGTCAGATTGCATGGGGATTATGAACAGCATTTTTCAAGTCCAGCCACAAATTCCCAATTGAATTGAGCTCTGGACTCAGACTTGGCCACTCCAGGACATTAACTTTGTTGTTTTGAAGCCATTCTTGTGTAGTTTTGTCTTTATGCTTGGGTCATTGTCTTACTGGAAAACAAAACTTCTCCCAAGTCATAGTTCTCTTGCAAACTGGGTCAGGTTTTCCTCCAGGATTTCCCTGCATTTTGCTGCGTTCACTTTACCCTCTTCCTTCACAAGCTTTCCAGGGCCTGCTGCAGTGAAGCATTCCCACGGCATGATGTAGCCACCACCGTGCTTCACGGTAGGGATGGTGTGTTTTTGATGATGTGCGGTGTTTAGTCTGATAGCCAAAATGTTCAACTTTGGTTTCATCAGACCTCAGAGCCTTCTTGCAGCTGACTTCAGAGTCTCCCACAGTAGCTTTCTCTTTGCCACTCTCCCATAAAGCTGTGATCAGTGAAGCACACAAGCAACAGTTGTTGCATGCCCAGACTCTCCCATCTCAGCCACTGAAGCTTGTAACCCCTCCAGAGTTGTCATTGGACTCCTGGTGGCCTCCCTCATTGGTCCCCTTCTTGCATTGTCACTCAGTTTCTGAGGACTATGGCTAAGCTTGCTGATGATACGAAGATAGGTGGAGGGGCCAGTAGTGCTGAGGAAATGGAGAGTCTGTAGAGAGAGACTTGGATAGGTTGGAAGAATGGGCAGAGAAGTGGCAAATGAAGTACAATGTTGGAAAGTGTATGGTTATGCACTTTGGCAGAAAAAATAAACGGGAAGACTATTATTTAAATGGGGAAAGAATTCAAAGTTCGGAGATGCAACGGGATTTGGGAATTCTCGTACAGGATACCCTTAAAGTTAACCTCCAGGTTGAGTCAGTAGTGAAGAAGGCAAATGCAATGTTGGCATTCATTTCTAGAGGAATAGAGTATAGGAGCAGGGATGTGATGTTGAGGCTCTATAAGGTGCTGGTGAGACCTCACTTGGAGTACTGTGGGCAGTTTTGGTCTCCTTATTTAAGAAAGGATGTGCTGATGTTGGAGAGGGTACAGAGAAGATTCACTAGAATGATTCCAGGAATGAGAGGGTTAACATATGAGGAACGTTTGTCCGCTCTTGGACTGTGTTCCTTGGAGTTTAGAAGAATGAGGGAAGACCTCATAGAAACATTTTGAATGTTGAAAGGCATGGACAGAGTGGATGCGGCAAAGTCGTTTCCCATGATGGGGGAGTCTAGTACGAGAGGGCATGACTTAAGGATTGAAGGGCGCCCATTCAGAACAGACATGCGAAGAAATTTTTTTAGTCAGAGGGTGGTGAATCTATGGAATTTGTTGCCACGGGCAGCAGTGGAGGCCAAGTCATTGGGTGTATTTAAGGCAGAGATTGTTAGGTATCTGAGTATCCATGGCATCAAAGGTTATGGTGAGAAGGCTGGGGAGTGGGACTAAATGGGAGAATGGATCAGCTCATGATAAATGGCGGAGCAGACTTGATGGGCCGAATGGCCGACTTCTGCTCCTTTGTCTTATGGTCTTATGGACTACCTGCTCTAGTCAGATTTACAGCTGTGCCATGTTCTTCCCATTTCTTGATGATTGACTTAACTGTACTCCAAGGGATATTCGCTGACTTGGAAATGTTCTTGTATCCATCTCCTGACTTGTGCTTTTCAATAAGCTCTTCATGGAGTTGCTTGGTGTGTTCTTTTGTTGTTGTGGTGTAGTTTTTGCCAGGATACTGGCTCATCAGCAGTTGGACCTTCCAGATACAGGTGTATTTTTACTACAATCAATTGAAACACCTTACATGCACACAGTGATCTCCATTTAACTAATTATGTGACTTCTAAAACAAATTGGCTGCACCAGTGGTGATTTGGTGTGTCATATTAAAGTGGGTGAATACCTATGCAATCAATTAATTTATGTTTTATATTGGTAATTAATTTAGATCACTTTGTAGATACCTGTTTTCACTTTAACACGAAAGAGCCTTTTTTCTGTTGATCAGTGTCAAAAAAAGCCAAATTAGATCCATTGCAATTTAATGTTGTAAAACGATAAAACAGGAAAACCTCTGGGGGGGGGTCTAATTTTCAAAGGCACTGTACCTGGTGGAATGTTTCAGAGGGGTAGGCTGCACATGGGCTTCAGAGGTTACCTTTGAGCAGTTTCAAGGCTAACGACATATTTGCATGGGCAGTGAGTCTAGACTAGCTGGCTGACAGGCAACCATTGTAAGTGACAGGAGAATATGTGCTTTCTTGTTGAGAGAGGACAGTCATACGTGCTCCATTGAGTGACTCTGCCTTCCCCACTATCCGTTTCGTGCACTACAGTCTACAGGCATGATGGCTACAGCTCAGAAAAATGCAGCCTATTTTTAACTAGAACAAGTCGATGAAACTGAGGCCCCTGATGGCGCATTCAGCCAGTGAGCAGGGCGTCTGGATGTGGAACTCATTCAAGTGCGAAGGCAGTATAAAGTTGGCAATCTGCATACATTTCATTCAATGGGTGTGGCTCATTTGGTCGATCTGTACATTTTTGGGGAACTTTCAGTTTAGCCCCTCATAAATTCAATGACAGTGAAGGTGTCGAAGCTGAAACAAGAAAACACAGCAGTTATTTCAACTCACGTTTACCTTTGACACTCTTTCCTAAAAGAAATACAAGGATTCATTTTTTTGGCAGGCAGTATTGAACAAATAGGAAAAGTTTACTTCAGAAAATAATTACAACCATCTGCAAAATGGTGGCTTGGCTTTCACGAGCAGAAGGAATAAAAATCACATAATCACTGTGCTGGAAATGTCGACGGTTTGATTAGAGTTAATCCTCTGCTGAGGTTAACAATTGTCACCTGGAAATGCACAGGTATGACAATCAGTCTATAAACTAATAAATGAAGGTGTTTAGAATAAAGGCAACCTCCAGTAAGGAGGATTGCAGGAAGTAATAGTGAGCTAATACTGTAAATCAAGCAGAATGGAAAGACACAAGTCCTGCCAATATATGGTGAACTATTCTAGACAGATTAGCTTAGTGGGGAGAGAAGTAGAAACACTGCTAATATACTGCCTTCCATTCTGCAGATCCACATTCTTAAGTTTTCATACTTATTCTAGCATAGGAAATATTGTACAATGCAGCAAGAAGAGGCAAAGCCTGCCCTGCTTGCCAAAACTCTTTGATATAAAGGCATCCCAGACGAAACAGCTGTGATCAGCTTCTCTAGAAAGCAGTCACCCTCAGTTCTGTTTCATCACCCAAGTAGCAAAGAGGTCCCCCATGCAACATTATTGTAGCCACCTACTGCAGGTCAAGGTTCTGAAGAAGTAGCCAAGCATGATCCTGTTCAAAATAAAACAGATGAACGGTGTAATTAAATATCAGTGTCAGTTTAGGTGTATTAGCAGTACACTTGGAGAGCGATAGTGTAAGGTTATAACTTCAGACCAAACTGCAGAAAAAGAACACATAACTTTAGCCAACTCTTCAAGGTGATGTGAATTAGAGTTTAAAGGGGCATTTGAGAAACTCTTAGATAGGCACATGGATGATAGAAAAAAGGAGGGTTATATGTAGGGAATGGTGAGATTGAATTTGGAATAGGTTAAAATGTTGGCACAGCATCGTTGGCCAAAGGGTTCAGTCTTTGTGTAGTGTTCTATGTTCTAAACTCTTTGAGGTGATATCTTTGGCTAGGCTGCGAGAACACATCCGTTCTTTCTGATTGTTTTAGATGAATGGGAAGTTTCTTAATTGTTTCACTCCCAGAAACAAGTTAGCTAACCTTTCACCTCACTGATTGTGATTTTTTCTTGTATACAGTGCTTATAAAAGGTATTCACCCCCTCCCCTTGGAAATTTTCATGTTTTATTGTTTTACAACATTGAATCACTGGATTTAATTTGACTTTCTTTGACACTGATCAACAGAAAAAGACTCTTTCATGTCAAAGTGAAAACAGATCTCACATGATCTAAATTAATTACAAATATAAGACACAAAATAATTGATTGTATAAGTATTCACCCCCATTAACATGACACACCAAATCATCACTAGTGCAGCCAATTGGTTTTAGAAGTTACATAATTAGTTAAATGCAGATCACCCTATGCAATCAAGGTGTTTCAATTGATTGTAGTAACAGTACACCTGTATCTGGAAGGTCCAACTGCTGGTGAGTCAGTATCCTGGCAAAAACTACACCGTAAAGACAAATGAACCCTCCAAGCAACTCCACAAAAAGGTTATTGAAAAGCACAAATCAGGAGATGGATACAAGAACATTTCCAAGTCACTGAATATCTCTTGGAGTACAGTTAAGTCAAATATCAAGAAATGGAAAGAACATGGCACAGCTGTAAATCTGCCCAGAGCAGGCTGTCCTCAAAAACTGAATGATCATGCAAGAAGGGGACTAGTGAGGGAGGCCACTAAGAGACCTATGACAACTCTGGAGAGGTTACAGGCTTCAGTGGCTGAGATGGAGAGACTGTGCGTACAACTGTTGTCCGGGTGCTTCACCAGTCACAACTTTATGGGAGAGTGGCAAAGAGAAAGCCACTGTTGAAAAAATCTCAGATGAAATCTCAGCTAGAGTTTGCCAGAAGGCATGTGGGAGACTCTGAAGTCAGCTGGAAGAAGGCTCTATGGTCTGATGAAATCAAAATTGAATTTTTTGGCTCTCAGACGAAACACTAAACACAAAATAATCTGCAGATGTTGAGATCAAAACATGACTAAACACTATGTTTGTCATAAGCCAAACACCGCATGTTATCAAAAACACACCATCCCTATCATGAAGCATGGTGGTGGCTGCGTCATGCTGTGGGGATGTTTCACTGCAGCAGGCCCTGGAAGGCTTGTGAAGGTAAAGGGTAAAATGAATGCATGTAGCAAAATACAAGGAAAACCTGATGCAGTCTGCAAGAGAACTATGACTTGGGAGAAGACTTGTTTTCCAGCAAGACAACGACCCCAAGCATAAAGACAAAGTTACACAGGAATGGCTTAAAAACAATAGTTAATGTCCTGGAGTGGCCAAGTCAGAGTCCAGATCACAATCCAATTGAGAATTTGTGGCTAACTTGAAAAAGGGCTGTTTACTCACAATCCCCATGCAATTTGACAGAGCTTGAGTGGTTTTGTAAAGAAGAATGGGGAAAGGTTGCAGTGTCCAGATGTGCAAAGCTGATAGAGACCGATCCACACAGACTTAAGCCTATAATTTCTGCCAAAGCAGAAATTTAGTATCTAATAAATACTGACTTGAAGGGGTGAATACTTATGCAATCAATTATTTTGTATTTTATATTTGTATTTAATTTAGTTCATTATGTAGAGATCTGCTTTCACTTTGACACGAAAGGGTCTTTCTTGTGTTGATCAGTGTCAAAAAAGCCAAATTAAATCCATTGTGATTTAATGTTATATAAAATAAACAATGAAACATGAAAACTTCTGGGGGGGGGTGCGAAATCATTTTATAGGCACTGTATAAATAATTGGATATGTTTATTACTCTTTAATAACAGTGCAAAAAAGTGAATTGCTTGTCATATCCTAAGAATGAAAAAATGTATTAGACCAGAAAATGTGTGTCCCATAAAAATGTGTATTAAATAACAATGCTTGAGCCAATCATTTATTTCTTCCATCGTATTTACTTCTTGATTTCCTGCACTAAACTTTGTGTACGAATTTGCTTACCTGAATGCAAATAGTGAATTTTTTTTCCATATTGGGCACTGATACTATCATACTACGGGAATCAACCCAGTTCACTTAATAGCAGGTCCTAGCTCATAAAAAAAAGCTGATGATTGCATTAAGTTATTTGATTATTTGCCTGCTGCATAGCTTCATAGGGCACGATTTCACTAAGGGAAACTGATGACCCTGCTACCAACTCAGTCTTGATGCAAAATCATTCAGAGGGACAGAACTATTAACGAGATATGAAGATTATGCACATTGCAAACCATACTCATAGCTCCACATATACATGGATAAAGTATGTATTCACTTCTCAATGGATGCTTAGGTGGTATTACTGCAAAATTTAATCCTGGCACAGAAGGCTACATAAATAACATTTATTTAGGTAGACTATCTATAAGGAGCAGATGGAGAAACTGGAGAGCTCAAGAACTGGGTTGAAGGGAGGTTCAGAGTGAAAAAATTCAAAGTTCAAAGTAAATTTATTATCAATGTATATATATGCCACGATATACTACTTTGAGATTCATTTTTTGCAGGCATTTATATGAAAATAAAGACATACAATAAAATCAACAAAGACTGATAACCAATATGGAAAATAAAACAAACTGTGCAATAAATAAATAAATGAATAAATAAATAAATTATACTGAGAACATAAGTAGTAGAGTCCTCGCAAGTGAGTCTATAGGTTGTGGAGTCAGTTCAGTTTTGGGGTGAGTGAATTTATCTATATTGGTTCAAGAGCCTGATAGTTGAAGGGTAATAATTGTTTCTGAACCTGGTGATGTGGGATCTAAGTCTCCTGTGGTTCCTTCCTGATGGCTACAGAGAGAAGTTCATGATGATGAACGCTGTTTTCTTGTGACAGCTCTCCTTGGAGATGCACTCAATGGTAGGGAGGACTTTGTCTGTGATGGGTTCTACCCATCACTTTTCAGAGGTTTTTCCATTCTTGGCCATTGGTGTTTCCATACCAGGCCGTGACTCAACCAGTCAGGATACTCTCCCCATTGTACAACTATAGAAGTTTGTCAAAGTTTTAGATGTCATACTGAATCTGCGCAAACTTTTAAAAAAGTAGAGGCACTGTAGCGCCTTCATTGTGATAGCACTTACGTACTGGACCAAGGACAAATCCTCTGATATAACACAAAGGAATTTTAAGTTACTGAACCTCTCCACCTCTGATCTCCTATTGAGGATTGGCTCATGGACCTCCAGTTTCTTACTCCTGTAGTCAATAATCATGTGATGGTATTGGGTTTGCTGACCGTGAAGTTCGAAACTCAAACGAAGATTTTAAACCCTATCCAATATAGGTAGCTACAGGCATCTATCTTCAAAGACTAGTTTTCAATCTCCAAAGATTAGTTCATTTCCTTGTTTATCCTCCACAGTGAGTTTAGCTGCCAATGCCCACTATTCGAGCAGTGGGTCCCCTCTCTCTACAGAAGAGAAGATACTTTCAGCTTACAAAGTAGTTTAAACACAGTTCATTTATTTTCAGTGATACACATTTAAATCCAACCATTCTTAAAACACATTTAAAACTCACAGAGGATTTCTATGTTATAAAAGATTTCCAAATTAAAAACCACTTCTAAAACACCAAGGATTTCCAAAGCACAGGCAAAATTCCTATCAGCTAAAAAGACATACCCGAGAGTTGCTGATGAACCAGTTATGCAGCACAGAAATCGAAGGCAGAGGAATAGATTCCAGCTCACCATGTGCTTCTGTCATTCTTCTTGATGTTCCATACTCCATTCCTAAAAAGCTTGAACTGCTCTCTAAATTTATACTGTCTTTTTGCCATTTGGGCAACTTCACGCATATGTGATTTTTTTTCAGATACATTTTAATACAGTCTAAAAGCTTCTGAAAACAGAGTTCCCAGGTACCCTCAATTAATGCTGTGAAGCTGACTTTTTTGAGTATACAGACCTTCCAACTTATTAACGGATCAGTTTTTGATATGCTAAGTGATATTATCAATCTGGTCTGCAAACTTCCTTGAACTAAATAATTTAGCCAGTGTTGTTTATTTTGATAAGAGCCAAATTAAATAACCGATTGTTTTACACTGCACCTCTTCAGCAGTTTGACCAGGTGTATTGGGGCCAACAAGTCTATGGTTCTATAGGCAGTGTGTTTATTCAGCTGGTATCTCAACTTCAAACTGATTATCACTAGCCATTTATATTAAGGACTGAAGACTGGCTCCCGTTTATGACAATAAGCAAAACAAAGAACATTAGTTGGAAATTTATCTTATTCAAAAACAACTGTTTGATCTTTAGAAGTGTGAGCTGCTGTGTTTAGAAATTGAGTCTGGGAGAATCAGGACTTCCACTCCTCACCCAACACAGTAAATATCCATCACAATCAGCTCTTTGGTTTTGCTGATATTGAGTGAGATGTTGTGGCACCATTCAACCAGATTTTCAGTCTCTCCTGTATGCTGATTTGTCACCATCTTTGATTTGGCCAACAACAGTGGCACAATCAGCAAACTTAAATATGGCACTGGAGTTGTACTTAGCACACTGTCATAGATACAGTATAAAGCAAGTAGAGCGGGGGGTTGAGCACATAGTCTTGTGGTGCACCTGTGCTGAAGGTGATAATGGATCAGAATCAGAATCACTTTATTGACAGTATGTGAAACATACAAGACTTGATTATGGTTCAAAGTTCAAAGTAAATTTTATTTTCAAAGTATATGTACAGTATGTCACCATATACAACTTAACAAATCTCTAGAATAATAATTATAATAGAATCAATGAAATACCACCCAGCTGGAATGTTTAACCAGTGTGCTGAAGACAACAAATTGTGCAAATGCAATTGTGCAAATTGTGCAAAAGAAGAAACAATAATAGTAAATAATTAAGCAATAAATGTCAAGTATGGCCACAAGTCTCACCTGCCAAGCAGAGTGATTCCCCTTTGTCTGGAAAGACATTATCCCATAAGAGTAAGAAAGCCTCCACAGCGATTCAATCTTTAGGCCTGAATGGGACAATTTAAAATTTACTTTACTGTGGATGTCTATATAGCAGTTATATTACATAATATACTGCGTGCAGAGTTGGATGCATTCTACATTGCGTGGGAGTTTATAGCTAAGCAGGGATGTGTGTAGCGTATTTAATATTTCAGTAGTATTTGAGTAATATTGTAAATAAATTGTTTGATTAAGCATTCTTCTTTGTTTAAACAATCCATTACAGGTTATACGTATAAATATGTGAATTACATATGTCATCACACTACCAAGTGATACACGTGTGCCTTGCTTAAGGTAAGCACAACGTTAGACTCACATTTTGGACTCCTGTGTTTTCCTTTGAATTAGTTTAATGTTTTGATGTTAAAATAAATAAGGAAGTTAAAGTTACTGACCCTCTCCATCTCTGATCCCCCGACGAAGACTGGCTCATGGACCTCTGATTTCATCCTCCCGTTGTCAATATTCAGCTCTTTGGTTTTACAGATGTTGAGTGAGAGCTCCTTGTTGTAGCACAATTCAGCCAGATTTTCAATCTCCCTCCTACAGTATATGTTGATTCATCACCAACTTTGATTCAGCCAACAATAGTTGTGTTGTCAGCAAACTTAAATATGACATTGGAGTTGTACTTAGTCTCACAGTCATAATTATAAAGCGAGTAGAACAGGGGGTTAAGCACACAGCATTGTGATGCAACTGAGCTGATGGTGATTGTGGAGGAGATGTTGTTGCCAATCAGAGCTAGCTGGGGTCTGCAAGTGAGGATATCAAGGATTCTGTTGTACAAACTGGCACTGGAGGCTAGGTCTTGGAGCTAAGTAATTAGTTTTGAGGGACAATAGCGTTGAATGCTGAGCTGTAGTCAAAGGAGAGTATCCTGATGTATGCATCTTCACTATCCAGATGTTTCAGAGCTGTGAAGAGCCAGTGAAATGGCATCTGCTATTGACCTGTTGTGATGGTAGGCAAATTAGAGTGGATCCAAGTCACTCCTCAGACAGGAAAGAATGAAAAGGAATGATTGAAAGCAGATGAGGGGAATATATCGAGGATAGGATATGATGGGACTTCTGATTCAGTACTTGCATGACCTTGTATTAAGCTCCAGTAAACTTAGCAATTGATCCATATACTTTACTGTTAACCACTACGTGTTCTTTAATGCAGCTTGCAGTGGGAATTCAGACAAAGCTAACACGTGAAGCGATAGCTTTAGCTTGACACTAGAAACACATAAATTTTACAATTAATGATAATGTGGAATAAAGGGAATTATTGAAACTGTAGAAGTGAAATAGTCTTTGTACTGATGAAATGCCAAGGAGATATCTGGGCTTCTTTCCTCTTATCACAGGTTTAAACAAATGATGGCAACAATCATACAATCTTTCAAAGAAAAATGTAAGCTTGCATTGTAAGAAAAAAAGTTGGGACTTGTCATATTGGAAGAAGCTGTATAACATTTTGTGAACTGCAATTCCTGTTAATATCCCTGCATACCAATTGATAAGAATCCCTGCTGAATTGCAAACTTCAGCATAAGGTTCTTGAATCAAAGCAAATATGATTCAACCTTGAAAATCAATCATGTACTTTGTTTCATATTTCATCCAGATATCAGAATTAACACAAGTTTACTTCATTTCCACAGTGTGCAATTGGTTAGCGAGGGCTTTACCAGGAACCCCTGACTTTCGGATGTCACTGTAACCCATGCGATGATTACAAAAGTGAAGGAACAAAGACTTCTCGTGATATTAAGACACTGATTGACTTAAGGTGCCATTGAGATGCACAGAATATTAATGGAAATCCGTATGAAATTCTCTACCTGGAGTCCTGAGGAAAATGATGGTGGCTTTTGAGCGTGATCATCGTGGGACCGGGGACTGCGCGACAGAACAACTTCAGCCACCACATCAATGATCATCTCTCCATCATAAGATCAGAACTAAGATTGTTTTTTGATAATTGTACAACTGTCAGTTTCATTAGCAACTCCTCAGATAATGTCCACATCCAGAAAAATACGGGCGACTTTCAGACTTAGGCTGATAAATGGCAAGTAACTTTTGTGCCCTGAAAATGGCAGGTAATGGCCCAACAAGAGAGACCCAGGCAATCCCCTGGGTAATGGTATTTGATAGAATTACCATTATCAAATACCCACCTTCAATATTCTGGTAGTCACCCATTGATCAGAAATGTAAATTGCAGTTTTGTACAGGCACTCTGTCTACAAGAACAGTCAGAGGCTAAATATCCTACAATGATTTCCTAGAGCCCTTCACCATCTACAATGTACGTAGTGAGTGTAATGACTGGAGGCATATTCTCCCTTAGCACTTAGGAACCTTGATCCCAACTAAGGTAAAGTTTATTTTGCACATTTTCTATCACTCTAAATCTTTATTCCTTCCACCAGCCACACATTATAACTGCCCTGTATATCATCTATAAAATGTAGCGGAACTGTTGCAATGATGTGCCACAATTTGAAGATCTCTTACTTTAAATTCTTAACCTCCAGATACATTACTCCTGCATCAGGTAGAGTACTGCACTTTGGAGATTCATTCGCTCTTAGTCAGAACTCTTTTCCCAATTCCTCAAACAGCCTCAACAACATATGGAATTCTCAGGAGACTCATATATTGTAGGGGAAATGGCAAGTGGCCCCTCAGGCCTTAATGTAAATAGAAACCATACGTGCTGCTTGTTTGGTTCTTCTGTATGGCACACAAAATGTTCCCCATCAGCACAGTTCTCAATAGCACCAAAGGCAATTAAGGATTTGTTCTAAACTAAATGAGTAGTGTGGTCCTTCCTGCCCTTTGGACTAGGTTTCCTTGGTATGGCTCACTCTGCACAGGAGGTGTGTGAACTCAGCCCATTTTGCCTGAAGATTGACATCACCAATTGCACTACATGCAGCGAACTTTGCAATTACATTTGTTAAATGTTGTGAAGCAGGCTATAACATTGTGATTGTGATACCTGGTGAAAATTATAAATCAGGACATAAAATACTGGAAACGGGCTCCAGTTTCTAGGCCACTGCAACTGTACTGACGGGGAACATTTAAGCAGTACAAAGATATAATCTCACAGTACTGGGCCAGTTTCCTTCAGGAAAAATAAAGTTTTATCTTATCAATTTGATTCACTCCACATGGTATCAAAAATTGACTGGAAGCAATGTTTGCACTACAGATGATGTGACCAGCCAACACTCTGGCTGTTGTACGAAAGATTTACACTCCAGACCTAACTGCAGCTTGATCTAACCTTGTCCATTACAGTTACAAGACTGGCATCTATCTGAATGTGGAAAATTGCCTATTTACATTCTGTTTGCAAATTCAGGACAATTCCAATCTGGCTAATTACCATTCTACCACTCTGCTTTCAATCACCTGCAGAGCTGTGGAAGATATTTCTGACAGTACTATAAACCTATTTACCAAAGATGTGTTTTGGCTTCACCAGGGCCACTCAGCCACAGATCTTATACTAACTTTGGTCCAAATATGAACTAAGCTTTGAATTCTAGTGGTGAAGTGAAAATGATTTATCTGGACACCAACACAGTACATGATCAAATATCACACAAATAACCTCTGGTCCAGTTGAAGTTAATGAGCATTAAGGGTCAAACCCTTCAATGGTTCACTTCCATTCAAATAAAAGTGGTTAATTATTCTAGCCCTAGGACATCACTGCAAGAGTTACTCTGGCCAGTTTCCTAGGCTCGGCCATCTTCATCTGCTTTATCAACAACCTTCTTTCCACCAGAGTCGGAAGTGAGAAATGTTCATTGATGATCATATGATGTTCAGTTCTATTCTTAGCCTCTCAGTGTCCAAATGCAGCAAGATCTCGACAGCTTTTAGGCATAGGCCAATAATTGGCAAGGAATACACATGGTACAAAAAAGCCATGTCCAGCAAGCGAGAATCTAACTACGACATTCAGTGGCATTCCTGTTGCCAAGTTCCATCTGTCAACATCCTGGGGTTACCTTTTATCAAAAACTCAATTGGACCAGTCACAGAAATGCTCTCATCAGCAGGGTGATTCAGAGGATAACGTGAGGCAAGTCCTGACACCCCAAAGTCCTTCCACATTTGTGAGGGTCAATTCAGAAGTATGATTAATAACTCCCACTTGTCTAGTTGCCGAGGTCTAACAACACCCAAGGATATTCTGACCTGCTTGGTGGTACCCTATCCACCACACTAAACATTCAATTTCTCATTTACTGGTCCACAATGGCTGTATTTGATGCTGTTTAAAACACTCATGAGGATGGACATACTATAAATTAATGTTCTCTTTTTCGCAGCTTTAGCAAAATGTATGTCCAATTCAGATTAACCAGTCTAAACTAGAAAATTTAACCCAGCTAAATTTACCAAAGACATTGTGGTTTTTTTGCCTAAGATATCCTGACAGCATCTTCCAAAGCTGAGACTTTTGCCATCAAGAAGGACAAATGATTCAGGAGAATGAGAACACCACCACCAGCAAGTTTCCCTCCAGATTGGACACATTCATGATCTGAAAGAATATTGCTTTTCCTTCATTGTTACTGTGTCTAAATTGAGCAACCCCCTCCTCAACAGCATTGGAGAAGTAACTTCACCAAAAGAATTGCAAAGGTTCAAAAAGGCTCAGTACCATCGTCTCAAGGGTATTTAGGGATAGGCATAAGTGCTGGCCAGATCCAGGAAAAAATAATGAATAAGGCCTCACATCACTGTAAATTAGTCTTAATGTGGTTGGGTGTGGGACAGCATTAATTTTTCACTTTAGCTAATGTGAGGATTTCATTACAGTAACATTCCAAATCTGTTAGTCAGCAGATTTTTTGACTGTTTAATTTAATTTTGCTGATTTAAATTTTCCAGTTTAGTTCTTTATGTATTGGTTAATCTTAATTAGAAGTTCATTTGGTTAAAGCTGCAAGAGAGAATAAATTAATTTATAGCATTCCCATTCTCGTGAGTGTATTACACGACATCAAACACTATCCATTGCATATCTTTGGTAGATGCTATATGTTCGCTTAAAAAAATAAATAGGACATATTATTATCATTCTGTGCCTCACTATTACTATGAATCACAGTCTGGAAACTAAGAGGAGTATCTGGAAGTATATTTCTTTGGGAAAATATCCAAGTTGTGTTTTGGAAGGATTTAGCAGTAGAAATGACTGTAAGCTTTTTTTAATAAAATTCCTTTGGACGTTTTAACTTCTGGAAAACCAATCAGTGTGGACTTGAGATCTTATAACACCATGTGTTTTGCTTTTTTGAAACGTGTACAAAGTTATTCTGAAGGAATAACTCTTCTTTAAAAACATGTCTCTCAAACCCTAAGCACTTCTTTCACCAAGAGTCTGCTGAGAGAGGTAGTTCCTGTTACCAAAAAGATTGAACTGGGGTAAAGTTCCACTATTGCAGATTATGAAAGCTTATTTGCCCCCTGCATTGCATCGTGGAGCAGAGTTCAAGATGGAAAAGTTGGCAGAATATAGCAAAGCAGGAGATCAGGAAGGTTAAGAGGGACTCTGAATAAAGTCTGGTAATCACTATGGTAACAGATCTTAAAACATGTAGGAAGTTGAAAGCCGTGCAGAAACGATTTGCGAAACAGGGGCCCTCATATACTTAAGACTAGAGTAAGGCAGAGACGGTTATTGAATAAATCATTTTAATGTTTATACAAAAAATGAATTGAGGACTTGAGAATATGGAAAATCCATTGCTGGCAATACACTTTTAGAAGTAAAATGTGGTGCAGAAGCTAGTGATTCAAAGGGATAAAACTTTTGGACCATATGTGGTCATGTTTATAAGGAACGGATAGGAAAGCTGAGTTGAGGCCAAAGATCAGATCTGCCATGGTCATATAGAATGGAACAGTATCAAGTGCCAGATGGCCCACTGCTGCTCCCATTCTGTATACTGCTACTTTGTTAAATACATGGTAGTTTAACAGATCTGTAAAGTATGCATGTCTGAACATTAAAATAAATTGAGGAAAAATTATAAACCTGAAGTTTTGATTGTGAATGCAAATGTTCTTTTGTATTCTAAATTTATATTCCCAGTATGAAATGGACTAAATATTCTCATGAATCTATTATCATATTTATATTTCCTTATGACATAAGAGACCAATCTGCCTATTAAGTCCATGCTGGCTCACAGAGCCATTCCTTTACCTTCAATGTCAGGAGTAAGAGGGAAAGAGTGGGTCCTCATAGAGAACCGAGCAATGTGCTGAGATCCTAGCTCAATATTTCTGATCTGTATTCATCAAAGGGAAGAATGCAGAAGACTGCAAGTTCAAGAAGGGGTATACAGATAAGTTGGAGCAGGTCTGCATTGAGAAGAAAAGATGTAGATATCATGGGGCACATAAGAGGCGATAAATGTTCAAGACTAGGTGAGATCTATCCAAGGTTTCTATATTAAGCACAGGAGGAAGTAGCTCTAATCCTAGCAGAACTTTGTGCATCTTTGTTAGCACAGGTGAGGTGTCAGAACACCAGAGGTCATTTAATGTTGCATCTTTAGTTAAGAAAGGCAACAGGGAAATGCCAGAAAATACGGGGAAATGGGATTAGTGTAGAAAGTCAAAAAGGTCAGCATTGACATAACGGGCTAAAAGACTATATGCTATATGACTAATTTTTCCTTCAGAGAATTCTTCCTACATTCCTAACAATTCTACCAGCCACTTATGCCAGGAGAAATTTACAATAGCCACTTATGGATCCATACATCTTTATGTGTGGTGCCACACATGAGGCTACTTAACAAGATAAGAATCCATGGAATTACGGGAAAGTTACATACGTGGATAGAGCATTGGCTGATTGGCAGGAAACAGAGAGTGGGAATAAAAGGATCCTATTCTGGTTGGCTGCCAGTTACCAGTGGTGTTCCACAGGAGTCTGTGTTGGGGCCGCTTCTTTTTACATTGTACATCAACGATTTGGATTATGGAATAGATGGCTTTGTGGCTAAGTTTGCTGACGCTACGAAGATAGGTGGAGAGGCCGGTAGTGCTGAGGAAACGGAGAGTCTGCAGAGAGACTTGGATAGATTGGAAGAATGGGCAGAGAAGTGGCAAATGAAGTACAATGTTGGAAAGTGTATGGTTATGCACTTTGGCAGAAAAAATAAACGGGCAGACTATTATTTAAATGGGGAGAGAATTCAAAGTTCTGAGATGCAACGGGACTTGGGAGTCTTTGTGCAGGATATCCTTAAGGTTAACCTCCAGGTTGAGTCAGTAGTGAAGAAGGCGAATGCAATGTTGGCATTCATTTCTAGAGGAATAGAGCATAGGAGCAGGGATGTGATGTTGAGGCTCTATAAGGCGCTGGTGAGACCTCACTTGGAGTACTGTGGGCAGTTTTGGTCTCCTTATTTTAGAAAGGATGTGCTGATGTTGGAGAGGGTACAGAGAAGATTCACTGGAATGATTCCGGGAATGAGAGGGTTAACATATGAGGAACGTTTGTCCGCTCTTGGACTGTATTCCTTGGAGTTTAGAAGAATGAGGGGAGACCTCATAGAAACATTTCGAATGTTGAAAGGCATGGACAGAGTGGATGTGGCAAAGTTGTTTCCCATGATGGGGGAGTCTAGTACAAGAGTGCATGACTTAAGAATTGAAGGGCACCCATTCAGAACAGAAATGCGAAGAAATTTTTTTAGTCAGAGGGTGGTGAATCTATGGAATTTGTTGCCACGGGCAGCAGCGGAGATCAAGTCATTGGGTGTATTCAAGGCAGAGATTGATAGGTATCTGAGTAGCCAGGGCATCAAAGGTTATGGTGAGAAGACTGGGGAGTGGGACTAATTGGGAGAATGGATCAGCTCATGATAAAATGGCGGAGCAGATTCAATGGGCCGAATGGCTGACTTCTGCTCCTTTGTCTTATGGTCTTATGGTCTTATGATCTTTAGAATATGGGAGAAAACTGGACCATCCAGAATGATGAAGTGGCCACTTATGGATCCATACACTTAGGAAGGCTAGAATTGGGGACATAATTTATCTCAGAGGACTGTGGGGTGAAAAGAGATTTCAGCAAAATCCAGGAACAAGACCCTTGAGTTATGGAGACACATTAGACTGCAGATGTCAGAATCTGGAGCAAGAAACAGTCTGCTGGAGGAACTCAGTGGGTCAGTTGAAAGGAATTGTCCGCGTTTCAGGTCAATCCCTGTCCTGAGGCAGAATTGCTCATCTACACTAATCCCATTTTTGCACATTAGGTCCATATCTTGTTATATCATGCTTAGTTAGCCTGCGTAAGTGTCTCTTAAGTGTAGTGATTTCATTTGATTCCACCACCTCCTCTGGCAGTGAGTTTCAGGTATCAACAAACCTCTGTGAAGATAGAAGTTAAAGAAGAACTTGTCCCTCAGATTCCTCTTAAATCTCCTTACTCCCACCTTAAACTATATCCCCTTGCTTTTGATACCCCCTACATAGAAAAAGATCCTGACTATCTACCCTGACTGTTCCTCTTACAATTTTATATTTCCTCTCTCCGGTCATTCCTTGGCTAACTTCACTCAAGGGGAAATATGCCCAGTTTATCCAATCTCTTCCATAATTGAAATCTTCCACTCCAGTTAAGGTCCTGGTGAATCTCCTCTGTTTTCTCCTTCGTACGATCATAACCTTCCTATTACCTTGCTGCAGGGTTTCAACCTGAAACATTGATACTTCTTCCCCACCCACCCCCACCCCCCATAGATGCTGCTCAACACATTCAGTTCCTCCAGCAGATTGTTTGTTCTCCTAGAGATATGAACTGTTCTAGGTAACTGCTTGACTGAGCTGATAACCCTTCTTCATGAAGATCTAACCTAGAAGTTAACTATCAGGTTCAGTTAGAACCACTGCCCTTTGGTAAATTTCTATCCTGTTTTATCACCTATGTCTCCGTGATGCTGTGGACGTACTCTTCACTAAGCCAGGGATTGAACTTCTACCTCTGGGTCCTGAACACTAAAATCTTGGCTGACTCCAGTGTAACACTGAGGTGGTTCTGCACTGTTAGAGGTGCGGCTTTTGAATATGATATTTAATGAAAACTTCACCCGTTCTCTATACTTGACAATAAAAAATCCAATAGCATTACTTCAAAGAGTAATATGCTATTTTCCTTCCTGTCTTAACACTCATCTTTCATTCAACGTTGTCAAAATAGATTGTATGGTCATTTTATCGATTTCTGTTTATGAGAATTTCCAGTAATAACTGGACTTCAAAGAAAAGAAGACTTTGTTGACTGCATTGTGCTTTAGGGCATGCTGGGGTTTCAGATTCTGCATCAAACTGGATGTAGAGTTTAGACCCAAAGCATCAACAATTCCTTTCCACAAACGGACTCTGCTCAACCCATAGATTTCCTCCAACAGACTGCCTATTGTTTACAAACATCCACCTTTTTAACATCACTTTGATATTGCTCATCTGTCTGCTTCATTCTAAATAATTAACCCATCGTTTTTTTAAATCCACAACATGACGTGCCTTTCCTGTGACAAACTGAAGCCCTTGTGATCCCAGTAATAATTTGCTGTAGCTCTGATCTTTCAAGGAAGCTTTCTCTCTGCTATGATTATATCTTAAAACTTGCTCCCTCCTTGTAACAGGTGCAAGGAAGCTCACATTCTGGTCCAGTTTGACCCAAACTTTGACAGTAATTTGAAAGGGGTGACGAGATATATAAATCCACTCAAAGTACCTTGCTTTCAACTGACAGAATGTTGTTCACAACGTAGTGTCCAGTTTTATCTCACATTTACACAGAGCCACCTCTGTGAAAACAGAAATCTGAAGGCAAATTAGTTGGCTTGTTTTGACAACTTTAGGCAACTTAAAGATACTCCTGCTTTTGATACCATTATAACAGGAAATTAAGGAAAGCATCCCATTCCAGGTTAACAACAAACACTTATCCTTGTAAGTGGAGCAAGTGCTATATATGCCCTTACACTTCCTCCCTTACCACCATTCAGGGCCCCAGACAGTCCTTCCAGGTGAGGCGACACTTCACCTGTGAGTCGACTGGGGTGATATACTGCGTCCAGTGCTCCCGATATGGCCTTTAATATATTGGCGAGACCCGACGCAGACTGGGAGACCGCTTTGCTGAACACCTACGCTCTGTCCGCCAGAGAAAGCAGGATCTCCCAGTGGCCACACATTTTAATTCCACATCCCATTCCCATTCTGACATGTCTATCCACGGCCTCCTCTACTGTAAAGATGAAGCCACACTCAGGTTGGAGGAACAACACCTTATATTCCATCTGGGTAGCCTCCAACCTGATGGCATGAACATCGACTTCTCTAACTTCCGCTAATACCCCCCCCCCGTACCCCATCTGTTATTTATTTTTATACACACATTCTTTCTCTCACCCTCCTTTTTCTCCCTCTGTCCCTCTGACTATACCCCTTGCCCATCCTCTGGGTTCCCCCCCCCTTTGTCTTTCTCCCTGGGCCTCCTGTCCCATGATCCTCTCGTATCCCCTTTTGCCAATCACCTGTCCAGCTCTTGGCTCCATCCCTCCCCCTCCTGTCTTCTCCTATCATTTTGGATCTCCCCCTCCCCCTCCCACTTTCAAATCTCTTACTAACTCTTCCTTCAGTTAGTCCTGACGAAGGGTCTCGGACTGAAACGTCGACTGTACCTCTTCCTAGAGATGCTGCCTGGCCTGCTGTGTTCACCAGGAACTTTGATGTGTGTTGCCATTCCAGGTTATTTGAGTTCCTGCTACAACTAGCTTTTGTATCCAGCAGCGAGCCGGTGCAGATGAGAAAGCTCAGGTAAGGTGGAGCATTATCAATGTTGTTATGGTGACAGAAATACTGCAACTCCAAGAAAATTTACAGCCCCTGCATACTGAATGGATAATTTTTCCATAGTTCCTCTTTGCCTGTATGAAGAAAACTATGCACAGATGTTACATAGGAATCTCACGCAGGTTATAATTATATTGTAGAACCACACAACCACCTGTGCTATGAATGGGAAAAGACAACTGCCAGTATTCTGTTTATTTCCTTTGAAACCCTTCTGTCTCTGATTGATTGTCCTGCTTTTCATTAGTCTTTCTAATTGGTCTGAAACATTGACTCTTAGATCACCAAGTAAGTATCTGAAGATCAATACAAATTAGCCTGAAAGCCCTATCATGTATCAAAATACTTTTGTGCACTACACAATGCAGAATTTTGATTAAAAGTTGAATGCACTTATTTCAATCTTCCTTGTGGAAACATAGTGGTGCAGCTGTAGTGCTGCTGCTTCCAAGCTTCATGGCTTGAGCTCAGTCCAAATCTGAGGTGATTTTGTGGCGCTTTTACATTCTCTCCATGCCTACATGGATTTCCTTCATATTCTCTGACATCCTCTCAGATCCCCAAAACATGAGGGTTGATAAGCTAATTGGCCACTGCAAATTGCCCCTGGTGTGTAGGTGGGAATTTGGAGAGAGTTTTGTTAACATGTGGGGAGAATATACTGGAATTAGTGCTGGATTAGCGTAAATGGGTTCTTCATAACTGGCCCAGACTAGGTGTTCTGAAGGATCTGCTGAAGGAGTGGGATGTTTAAAGTTCAAAGTAAATTTATTATCAAAGTACACATATGACCGTATACAACCCTGAGATTCACCTTCTTGCGGGCATACTCAATATATCCACAATAGAAAAATAACCATAACAGAATCAATGAAAAATCACTGAAAGAATCAATGAACTTGCATTTAAAAAACAGGGCATATTGTGTTCCACCCAATTTACTGATATCATTCAGACAGCTACCTGAATTGTATCACTATTGCAAATGAAATCCTGTTTCTTTTGGTTGGAGATGTTATCTGAGTTTCCTCCTAGAGTTATTATGATCAAGGAAACCAACCTGTAACCAAGGTTGATCAATCAGCTTGATATGGAATTATCCTGGATAGAGCAAGACATCTCGAGAGCAGTGCAGAAGCCATGCTTTCTGGAACTAGCTGTGCATCCAGCCAAATCATCCCATTACAGCTATAGCACTGGCATTTACTCAACAAGGTGGAAAATTGTCCAACTATGTCCTAGCCAAGTAAAACAGCGTCTGTGGAAAGAGGAGGTAATGTTTCAGATCAATATCCTTCCATCTGAACAAGGAAAAGTTGGAAACCAATCATTGTTCAAATTGTAGGCAGTCAAACTGCTGCCTCACAGTGCCAGAGATCTGCCTTCTACCTTGACCTCAGCTGATGTGTGTGCAGAATTTGCACTGACTCTCTGTGATCTGATGGGTTTACTTTGGTTCTCCAGTGTCCCATCTGTAAGACATGCAGGTTGGTAGGTTAATTGGTAATGAAAATTGCCTCTAGTGTGCAGGTAGGGAGCACAGTCTGGGGGAATGGTGATGAGAATGTGAAGAGAATAGTAACAAAATTAATGTAGCAATGGTGCAAATGGGTAGTGGATGTTGGTGTGGACTCATTGGGCTGTGGAGCCTCTCTCTCTATGAAAGAGGGAAAGCCTGGGACTGGATTGACCTGGAGTACCTAGATGCACAGATGATATTTTCCAGTAGAGAGGATGACAAACATTTGTTAATTGTCATTGTTGTGCCAGGAGGAGATGCAAAATAGAAAGACTAAAATGAGAACAAATAATGTTGAAACTCTGAGACACTGAGCACCCGATCACCTATGCTCACTGTCAGTTTTGGCGGGATCTTACAACTTCAGATTATATTAGACCCTCACAAGTGCGAATGAGCTGAGTTCCGGGGTGATTTGATTTTATGATTCGGTCCAAGAAACTGAATAAAATTACAACGTATATCTTTCCTTTACTGACAAATATATAAAACTTACCTCCATTTTTTTTTTACAAATGTTCTGTTCTTAAAACAGAAAACCTTTATCCAAATCTTGCAAACACTTTTGAAACCCTTCCTCAGCAATTTCAATAATGCTCCAACAGTAGCAAGAAAAATGTTGGACAATGTAGAAAAAAATGAGAGGAGGTGGTGTGTGGAAAAAAGATCTGAAGAGACTGTGGAGGCATTAGTAATGATCTTTCAAGAATCACTAGATTCTGGAATGGTCCCAGTGGACTGGAAAATTGCAAATGTCTCTCTATTCTTTAAGAGGGGAAGGAGGCAAAAGGAGATTATAGGCCAGACAATCTAATTTCAGTGGTTGGGAAGATGTAAGAGTTCATTATTAAGGATGAGGGTTTGGGGTACATGGAGGCACATGATAAAATAGGCCAAAATCAACATGATTTCCTTAAGTGGAACAAATCGGTTGGAATTCTTTGAGGAAATAACAAGCAGTATAGACAAAGGAGAGTCAGTGGATGTTGTTTACTTGTATTTTCAGAAGACCTTTGACAAGGTGCCACACATGAGGCTGCTTAGCAAGAAAGGAGCCCATGGTATTACAGAAAAACATGGCCAAAAGATTGGCTGATTGGCAAACAGCATAACATGGGAATAAAGGGGCCTGTTTCTGGTTGGCTGCCAGTGACTAGTGCTATTTTACATGGGTTGGTGCTGGGTCCTACTTTTCACATCATATGTCAATGATTTGGATAATGCAGTTGATGGCTTGTGGCCTAGTCTGCAGATGATACAAAGATAGGTAGAGGGGTAAATAGTATTGAGAAAGCAGGGAGTCTGGACAACTTGGAAAGATTAAGAGAATGGGCAAAGAAGTGGCAGATGGAATACAGTGTCGGGAAGTCTATGGTCATGCAGTTTGGTAGAAGCAATAAAGACATAGACTATTTTCTAAGTGGGCAGTGAATTCAGAAATCAGATGTGCAAAGGGACTTGGGAGTCCTATTGCAGGGTTTCCTAAAGTTTATCTCGCAGGTTGAGTCAGTAGTAAGGAAGGTAAATGCAATGACAGCATTCATTTCCAGAAAACTAGAATATAAAATAATATAAAAGCGAGAATGTAATGCTGAGGCTTTTTAAGACATCGTACCACTTTTGGAGTATTGCGAGCAGTTTGCAGCCTATATCTAAGAAAGGATGTGCTACAATTGGAGAGGGTCCAAAGGAGGTTTATGAGAATTCTCTCAGGAATGAAAGGGTTAATGAATGACGGGAGTTTGATGGCTGTGGGCCTGTACTCATTGGAGTTTAGAGAACGAAAAGGGATCTCATTGAAACCCACTGAATATTGAAAAGCCTAGAAAGAGTGGATGTGAAGAAGATGTTTCCATTAGTGGGAGAGTCTAGGGAATGGCCTTATTCTGCTCCTGAGTCTTCTGGTCTTAAGATCTAAATGAAAGCTGTTTTATAGATCTCCACCAATGAAAACTGCTGCATGAATCAAAATGCTAAATTCTACAGATAAAATAAATTCTAGGAGAGAGACACAATAGACTGCAGATGCTGGAATCAGGAGCAACAATCTGCTGGGGGGATTCAGTGAGGATTGAGGAACATCTGTGGGAGGGACAAAGTGATTCTCAATGTTTTGAATTGGAACCCTGCATCAGGATTGCAGGTTTTGACACTGACAGTCCCTTTCCCTCTCAGATGCTGCTTGGCTCACTGAGTTCCCTCAGAAGATTGTTTATTGGTCTAAATTCTAGACGAGAAGTAACTTCCATGTAATCTTTAAGAATCCACGTGGAGATGGTGACATTGCAGAATGCAGTGTATGGAACATGCCAGATGCAAGCGTAGGTGACCAAACTGCTTGCAGATCTTTATGGCATTTCAATCAATTTTGGCTTGAAAATCTCTGAATTCTTTATCCCAATGAATTAATGAAGTGAAATTGCGGGTGTTCTGCTATTTACAAACCTTCAGGACAATACAATTGGTTTGAATTTGAAAGCTTTCTAATTTCTTCTCTCAGTGGATTGATTTAGTGGAGTTTCTTATTATTTGGTAGTTACTTCTCGCTTGCTCGTTGGAAAGTATTTCTTTAATGGAAAAGTACATCTTAGAGACTGTATAATTAGACTAAGAAAAATCATGCTTCATGCTGGGAGTGGTCTCAACAGTTGGGGGGGGGGGGGTAAAAAACAAGCCTCTATATAATAGTTTAGTAATCTGAGATCAATTATCATGTTTTGTAAGATCTGAGAACCCACAATAAAAGTCCCCTATCTTTCCTCAAGCGTGGCACAGAATAACTTCTCAAGAATTTTCATTGAGCGACACAATTTATTCCATTAAAATTGTTACTTAGAAAGTCATAAATGTAACAGGATATTATAGTTGGAGTAACCAGGTCCACTCCCAGGATGGAGGCAGCCCAAGTTTAATTTGAGCCAAAACAGCAAAGAAGTAATCAACACAAGAAAATCTGCAGATGCTGGAAATCCAAAGCAACACACACAAGATGCTGGAGGAACTCAGCAGATCAGGCAGCAGCTATGAAAAAGTATGAACAGTAAGCGTTTTGGGCTGAGACCCTTCATGAGTTCTGATGAAGGGTCTCGGCTCAAAACATCGACTCTTTGTCCATTTCCATAGAATCCGTCTGCCCTGCTGAATTCCTCTAGCATTTTGTGTGTTGCTAAGAAATAATCAGATTAGGTCTGTTTTTAGCGCTCAACGAAAAAAATGCTTTGAGGAAATATACATAAATCTCCAAATTTTTATGGAACTCCAAGTGATCCTGTAAGACTACGTCTGTATGCCCTTATCAATGTTAGAGGACCCGAGCAGTATCAACAGGGGAATTCTCTGAGTTTTGCTCCACCATTAATGAAATTAACAGATTAAATGTTCATTAATCATAATGCTAATTGTTATTTCTTGTGATTACACTGTCAATGCAAAAAAATTCTGTAAAGTCACATAAGAAATCTTAACTTATGTAGAATTAAATTGATATATTGTGTAAGAGTAAGCATTCATTTTTTTCTTATTTTTCCTTTATTGTAACTCCAGAGTCTTCAGTGTACTGGATTATACATTGATCTTACATTGTAGAGGGCAAGAAGCTGAGCGACTCAAGCTTGCAACATGAGGGAGACCTTCCCGCCTACCACACTGAAGTAATCCAAAATTATTCCCTCTGGTCTTCTTTCCTTGCCTACCCCCATATCCTTCTCTGCTTCAGCTATTTGTCTAATTTTCCCTTAAAAGATCTGGCAGTCTGCCTCAGTCATTTCCTGTAGCATACCATGGTCCAGCAATAATAAGACCATAAAACATGGGACAGAATTAGGGCACTCAGCCCATTAGGTCAGCTCCACTGGCTGATTTATTTTTCTCTCTCAGCCCCATTCTCCTGCCATCTCCCTGTAACCTTTGACACTCTTACTAATCAAGAACCTATCAACCTCTAGTCCAATGATTTTGCCTCCACAGCTCTGCGTGACAGTGCATTCCACAGATTCACTATCCTCTGGCTAAAGAAGTTCCTCCTCACCTCTGTCCTAAAGGGACATCCTTTTATTCCGATGCAGTGCACTCTAGCCCTAGACTCTCCCACTACTAGAAAGGGGAAAATAATCTCTCAATTTTCCTCCTAATTCTGACAATGACTATGGCGCAATGATTACTCCTGATCAGAAATTGTAGTGCACTGGCAGTGGAGTGCCACATGTCTGTTGTGGGCTGCACCAACAACCATGTTAGTTGTGAGTCTGCTGCTGTAAACTGCGGTAAAGCATCCACTGAACTCACACTGTTCCATAATGTTTTGATGCATGGTTTTATTCATTGAAAAGTGCTTTTAAATGGATTTGATGGGAAAGTACATAAGGTACATAGAGTATATTCTTTTCAAGGAGTGATCTCAGCAGCCTAGGATCTGGTACACAAGATTCAGAATCAAGATTTAAGATTCAAATTTGTTTATCACATGTACAACAAAGCATGAAGTGAAATGCATTGTTTGTGTAACAACCAACACACCCGAGGATATGCAGGGGGCAACCCGCAAGTGTTGCCACACATCCTGCGCCAACGTAGCATGCCCACAATGATTGGCAGAACAACCCAGTACACAACAAGCAATAAAGCAACAACAGCAAGACAAGCCCTGCTCCTCCACCACCATCCCTCCTCCATGCACATATAGAGTCCTCCAACCTCAGAGCAGACTGCCTTTGGCCTCCACCGGACTCAGACTTGAACCCACAGACATCGAGCCTTCAACATCCCCAACGGATTTGCAGAGATTTATAAATTTATATTCCAGCCAACAGGCCCTGGTTTCCGGACTTATGATTCGACTCTTGGACCGTGAACCTCAGCGTTGACCCCAGGACCCATTGATCATTGAACACTGCGTGAGTCTCTTACTCGCCGCTGACAGGACCTGAAACGTTAGGTCTCGAACTCTGGTCTCACCGATTTGTAAACTCAGGGGGGCATTGAACTTTGTTCATTCTGCTCGCATGGAACTCTGGCTCTGGAACTGCTGACAACCCGCTGACCTAGGTTGTTGGGGGGTCTGGTTCAACAGCCCTCATCAGGACCAATTACATTTGGGATGGTGCTTGATAGTCTGAGAGTTGATTGAGCCTTGTGTGGGCGTATTGATGGGGAGAGTGTTGCCAATCAACATCTGACCTCAGGTTGAACTTGTGTGAAGTTTGGGGAATCCATTGAGATACTTGCAGTGCAGATGATCAGAGTATCAGGTAATTGATGTATTTGAAATGTTGGTGGGCAGGACAGCTGACTGAGGTGGTGGTACACTTTGTGGGGAAGGTGGGGAGAAGAATGATGGAAAGGCAAAGGTACCAAAGAATGAGATAAACACAAGAGATTGTGCAGACACTAGAGATCTAGAGCTACGCACACACACAGAGTGCTGAAGGAGCTCAGCAGGTCGGATAGTACCGATGGAAAGGAAGAGGGAGAAGCCAAGATAAGAATTTGAGGGGAGGGGAAAAAGTACAGGCTAGACAGAGATAGGTGAAGGAGGGGGAGGGGTTGAAGTAAGAGGCTGAGAGGAGATAGGTAGAAAAGGTAAAGGGCTGGAGAAGAAGTAATCAGATAAGAAAGGAGAAGGGACCATGGGAGAAAGGTAAGGAGACCAGAGGGAGGTATAGGTAGGTGAGGAGAAGATAACAGGTAAGAGGAGGGCTAGAGTAGGGAATTGAAGAGGAAAGGTGAGGGGGAAAATTACCAGAAGTTGGAGAAATCACTGTTCATGCCATGAGATTGGAGGCAACCCAGATGGAATATCAGGTGTTGCTCCTCCAACCTGAGAGCGATGTCATCATGACAGTAGAGGAAACCATGGACCGACATGTTGAAATGTGAATGAGGATTGGAATTCAAATGTTTGGTCACCAGGAAATTCTACTTTTGGCAGATGGAACAAAGGTATGTGACAGAATGGTCCCCCAATGTTCATCGTGTCTCACCAATGTAGAGGAGGCTGCATCAGGAGCACCAGATACAATAGATGCAGTCAGCAGATTCACAGGTGATATGTTGCCTCACCTGGAAGGACTGGTTGAGCTCCTGAATGGAGGTGAGGGAGGAAATGAAGGGGCAGGTGTAGCACTTCTTCCACTTGCAGGGATAAATGCCAGGAGGGAGATGGATGGTAAAGGATGAATGGACAAGGGAATCGTGGAGGGAGTGATCCCTGCAAAAAGTGGAAAGTTGGCTGAGGTCATGTAGTGTTTAGTGGTAGTGTCTTGTTGAAGATGGCAGAAGTTGCAGAGAATAATGTGCTGAATGCAGAGGCTCGTGGGGTGGTAGGTGAGGACAAGAGGAAATCTATCACCGTTAAGGCAGCAGGTAGATGGGATGAGGGCGAATGTCCAGGAAATGGAGGAGATACAGGTGTAAAGATGAGAGAGGATGGGAAACCCTGTTCTTTGCAGAAGGAGAGCATCTCTGATGTCCTAGAAAGGAAGCCCTCCTTGGGGGAACAGATGCGGCAGAGACGAGGGAGTTGAGAAAGGGAACGGCATTTTTATAGGAGTCAGGGTCAGAAGAAGTATAGGCCATAAGACCATAAGACATAGGAGCAGAACTAGGCCATTCAGCCTATCAGATTTGCTCCACACTTTCACCAATATATTCTCTTACAACTGAACGACTGACGTCCTGTTGCACTCACCTCAATAATAAGCAAATGGTTTGAGAGGTTGGTCAAAGATTACATCTGCAGCTTGCTACCACCCAAACTGGACCCCCTACAATTCGCCTACCTACACAACCGATCAACAGATGACGCAATAGCCACTGCTCTACATACCGTCCTTACACATCTGGAGAAGAAGGATGCTTATGTGAGAATGCTGTTCTTGGTCTACAGTTCAGCATTCAACACCATAGTTCCATCCAGGCTTGACGAGAAACTCTGAAACCTCGGCCTTGACCCTGCCTTGTGCAGCTAGATCCTGGGCTTCCTGTCAGATCGCCAGCAGGTTGTAAGAGTGGGCTCCCTCACCTCCAATGCTCTGACTCTCAATACAGGAGCCCCTCCTTTACTCCATGTACACCCATGACTGCATCACCACCCACAGCTCCGATTTGCTATTTAAATTTGCCAATGAAACTACTTTGATTGGCTTTATCTCAAACAATAACAAGGTGGCCTACAGGGAAGAAGTCATTTCTCTGACACAGTGATGTCAAGGAAACAACCTCTCCCTCAATGTCACAAAAACAAAGGAGCTGGTTGTGGATTACAGGTGGAATGGAGATGGGCTAACCCTTATTGACATCAATGGATTTGGGGATGAGAGGGTAACCAGCTTCAAGTTCCTCAGCATTCACATCACCGAGGACCTCATGTGGTCTGTACACACCAGCTCTGTGGTGAAAAAGGCACAGTAGTGCCTCTTTCACCTCAGACAGTTGAGGAAGTTTGGTATGGGCTCCCAAATCCTTAGAACTTTCTACAGGGGCATAATTGAGAGCATCATGACTGGCTGCATCACTGCTTGGTATGGGAACTGTACTTCCCTCAATCGCAGGACTGTGCAGAGAGTGGTGCGGACAGCCCAGCGCATCTGTAGTTGTGAACTTCCCATGATTCAGGATATTTACAGGACAGGTGTGTAAAAGGGGCCCGTAGGATCACTGGGGACCCAAACCACCCCAACCACAATCTATTCCAGCTGCTACCATCCGGGAAACGGTACCGCAGCATAAAAGCCAGGACCAACAGGCTCCGGGACAGCTTCTTCCACCAGGCCATCGTATTGATGAATTCATGCTGTTTTGAGTGTACTTTATACTACATTGTCTGTTCAATTTATTATAAATTACTATGATTGCACATTGCACATTTAGATGGAGACGTAATGTAAAGATTTTTACTCCTCATGTATGTGAAGGATGTAAGAAATAAAGTCAATTCAATTCAATTCCAATAACCAGTGAGTGACCATAATAGTGGAAGTGATCCTGCTTCCTTGCTTTGAAGTTATACTGGAGTTTCAATACCTTGGAGTCTATGCTTACAGATATTTTCCAATCAACACAAGCCTAAGCTAGTCAAACCATCCCATCCAACATCAACAATGATACCATGGCCAAAGACACTTAGATTACTTTACTTCCCCATTCTGATGTGTGGTCTGAACAACAACTGAACCTCTTGACCATGTCTGCATGCTTTTATGCATTGAGTTTCTGCCACATGATTGGCTGATCAGATATTTACATTAACAAGCAGGTGTACCTAATAAAGTGGCTGCTGGGTGCATTTCACCAATGACAGATTAAAGTCGAAAGTTCAGAGTAAGTTTATTTTCCAAGTGCATATGCACACATCACCATATATAACCCTGAGATTCATTTTCTCGCGGGCATAGTCAATAAATCCAATAACCATAATGGAACTGATGAAAGACTGCACCAACAGGGCAGGCAACCTGTGTGCAAAAGACATCAAACAGTGTGAATGCAAAAAAAAAGTAAATAAGCAATAAATATCGAGAACATGAGATGAAGGGTCCTTGAAAGAAAGTCCATAGGTTGTGGAAACAGTTCAGTGATGGGGTGAGTGAAGTTGAATGAAGTTAGCCCCTCTGGATCAAGAACCTGATGGCTGATGGGTAATTATAATTATCCTAACTATTCCTAAACCTAGTGGTGTGAGCCCTGAGACTCCTGTACCTTCTTCCTGATGGCAGCAGTGAGAAGACAGCATGACCTGGGTGGCGGGGGTCCCTGAAGATGGATGCTGCTTTCCTGGAACAGCACTCCGTGTAGATGTGCTCACTGAAGGGGAGGGCTTTACCCGTAATGGACTAGGCCACATCCACTACTTTTTGTCAGACTTTCTGTTCAAGGGCATTGGTGTTTCCATACCAGGCTGTGATGCAGCCAGTCAATGTACTCTGCACCATAGCTATGGAAGATTACCAGAGTTTTATATGTCATGCCAAATTTTTGCAGAGTCCTAAGTAAGTAGAGGCAATGCTGCACTTTCCTTGTAATTGCCCTTACGTGCTACTTCCAGGACAGGTCCTCAGAAATGACAACACCAGGGTATTTAAAGTTATTGACCCTCTCCACATCTGATCCCTCAATGAGGTCTGGCTCATGGACCTCTGAGGTCAATAATTCGCTCCTTGGTCTTGCTGATATTGAGTAAAGAGGTTGCTGTGGCACCACTCAGCCAGATTTCCAATTTCCCTCCTATATACTGATTCGTTACCACCTCTGATTTAGCCTATGACAGCGGTGTTGTCAGCAAACTTAAATATGATATTGGAGCTGTGCTTAGCCACACAGTCATAAGTGTAAAGCGAGTCGCGCATTGAGATCAGCACGTAGCCTTGTGCTGCACGTGTGTTGATGGAGATTGTGGAGGGGATGTTGTTGCCATCCAAACTCACTGGGGTCCTCAAATGAGGAAATTGAGGATCCAGTTGCACAAGGAGGTATTAACTCTAAGATCTTGACCCGTATTGATTAGTTTTGAGAGGATGATGGTACTGAGCTGTAGTCAATTAAGAGCATTCTGATGTTTGCTCCTTTGCTGTCCAGATGTTCCAGGGTTGAGGGAAGAGCCAATGAAGTGGTATCTGCTGTGGACCTGTTGTGCTGGCAGGCAAATGGAATGGATCCAAGTTGCCATTATTACATACCTTTAATGCTTTTTGTTTAGTGTTGTCAGTGAATGGCTATGTGCATCACCAGAATGAAAATTTTTTGATTGTTTATTTTATTTCAAAGTTTTTATATATTTTTAAGCTTTGCTTCCTGATTTGATCAAGACATACCAGCAGTTCTATGACTATAAATACCATTTATCAGTTTGTGACACATCAAGAAAATTAGAACTAGATAAAATGTCTCCATTATCCACATGTATTGGTGGACAATGACACAGCAGGTAGTGTGGCTACCTCACAGCTCTGGTGCCCTGGCTCAGACCTGACCTTTGCTGCTGTCTGTCTGGTGTTTGCACGCTCTCCCTGTGATTGCATGGAAGTTTCCTAGGTGCTCAGGTTTCATCCCACATCCCAAAGAAATGGTGGTCTGCTGGTTAATTGACCTTTTGTGTGTGATAAACTGGGAAGTGATGGGAGCATAGAGAATAATACGGGATTCAGATTTGTAATTTACCCCTCGTTTAATATGATGGCAGGAAAATCAGGGTGTGGGGTTCAATGGGTATCTGAGGGAGAATAGGTTACAGAAAAATGCTGGGGAGTGAGTTAGATGAAATTGTCCTGCATACAATTGATGGCCTGAATATTGTGCTTTCATGTTATAAGTAAATATGTAGTGATAATTGTCAATTTTAACATAGTAGGATAACCACTAATGCATACTTCAGTCTTGTTCTATAACTACGGATCAGGATCTTCAGACTTGCCTTTTAAAAAGTGTCTCTTAAAGTGAAAACTTCAGCAAACCAATTTGTAATATAGTTTCTTGCTCACATTCAGTGGTCGGTTTATTGGTGATTAAATAAAGGAAAGAACAGATACTATCATATTCTTTAATGAAAAAGAGGTGCTTGTTATTGTGTCCAATATTGTTCCTAATGTACTGACAAACATTCCTGCTGGCAAAGGCCTTGAAATTTCATTACATGTGTTTCTGCCTGTTGACCAGACAACATGGATGGTATTGATTAGAGATTATTTGTTTGTTTTAGTTTTTATTCAGAAACACAGTGCAGAACAAGTTTTTCCGGCCACCCAGCAACCCCTGGTTTAACCATAGCCTAATCATAGGACAATTAACAATTAACCTACTATCAGGTACATCTTTGGACTAGGGGAGGAAACTGGAGCACCCAGAGGAAACCCACGCGGTCACGGGGAGTGCGTACAAACCACTTACAGATGGCACCAGAATTGAACTCCCTACTCCAGTGCCCCAAGCTGTAATAGTGTTGTGTTACCCACTTCGTGGTGCCCTAAATCTTACCCAGATCTGAGAAGTTTGCTCCTTTTTATACTTGCATCAATCCCAGCCTTTTCCTGTCAAGCGAGAGCTCTTGGAGTGCATGGAAGGAAGATGCCCCAGACCAGTTGTGAGTCTCAGTAGTTAGTCCTAGATATATGTAACATGAAAACCAGCCCCATCGACCATCATGTCTTGCACCAGCTGACAAGCATCTACAGTATCTACACTAATTCCTTTTTTCCTTTTGCGTTCCCATAGCTTCCAACCCTCCTATTCTCCTTTCACTCACTTACACAAGGAGTGATTTACAATAGTCAAGTAATCTACCTACCACCATATCTCTGGCAAAGGGGTGGAGGGGCAGGTGGAAGCCAGAGAAAATGGGCACAGTCACAGGGGAACCCGCATTCTCCACACAGCTCAGCATTGTACCCGGGTCTCTGAAGCCACGAGGAAGCAGCACCAGACATTCCATCACTGAGTTGTAAGGCGATAGGCAGGTGAGAAGAAGAGGCCAGAGTGGGGGATAGAAGAATAGAGAAGGAGGAGAGAAAAAAAATTACCGGAAGGGGAAATCAATGTTCATGACATCAGGTTAGAGGCTACCTCTTGTTCCTCCGTCCTGAGAGTAGCCTCACTGTGGCAGAACAGAAGGCCATAGACCGATGTGTTGGAACGGGAGTGTGGATATGAATTAAAATGATTCGCCACCGGGAAATTCTGCTGTTTTGCAGATGGAGCGGAGGTACTTGACAAAGCGGTCCCCCAATTTACATCGGGTCTCACCACATCGGAAGCGCCGGACACAATAGACAACCCCAACAGATTTGCAGGTGAAGTGTTGCCTCACCTGGAAAGATGGTTTGGGCCCTGGATAAAGGCGATAGAGGAGGTGAATGGGCAAGTGTGGCATTTCTGTTGCTTGCAGGGATATGTGCCAGAAGGGAGATTAGTGGATTGGTGTGGAGAGAGGAATGGACAAGGGAATCACGGAGGGAGTGAACCCTGCGGAAAGCGGATAGTGGTGGGGTGGGTGAGGGGGAGTGTTGGGGTTGTGTATTGTATCCGGTGTTCCAATGCAGCCTGCTGTACATATAATACTACATATACTATAAATCAGTAAGGTGGCTTCTAAAACACACAATTCCTAGGGCCTTGTGTATATTGAAATATTGCAATGGAGGGCTCTAACAAACATGCCCAGCCAGACCTGAACCAAACCAAAGTAAGCAGAGTTCTGACCTGAGTCTGAGATATACAGTCAGGGCACATCAAATGTGAGTCAGTTAACCAGTATTTTCTATTTTTTATTTCAGTTTTCCAGCATCTTCAGTCTTTTTATATCTATTTACTCTTCCAAATGGAATTTCCCTTTTCCACCTGTTACTTACATTATTTTAGAAAAAAAATACATTTTTGCTTTACGCGTTAGAAGTGATTGCCAACTACTAAAATAAATGTAAACTTTCATTTGCATTAATTAAGTTTTAAGTTACCAATATACTTTAACCCAAATTTACGGACGTTGTATAGCGTTGGTGAATAGTAAACAAGCAGGAACAGCACTAGTGGGAGATCGGTCAAACAAACTACTATAGATTAGATTAGATTCAACTTTATTGTCATTGTGCCAAGTACAGATACAAAGCCAATGAAATGCAATTAGCATCTGACCAGAAGTGCAAAAGAATAGTGTTATTTACAAAATAACTGTAAATAAAAAGTGTTACAGCACACAAATATAAAAGTACTGAGACAGTACAATACGGATGCAATACTGCTTAGCGCTGTGATGAGAGGTTCAGCAGTGTCACAGCCTCAGGGAAGAAGCTCTTCCCGAGCCTGCTGGTGTGGGAGCAGAGGCTCCTGTAGCGCCTACCGGATGGGAGGAGAGTAAAACGTCCATGGTTAGGGTGAGATGCATCCCTGATAATGCTTTTCGCCCTGCCCAGGCAGCGTTTATGGTAGATGTTCTCAATGGTGGGCAATTGGGTGCCCATAATCCGCTGGGCAGTTTTCACACCCGCTGGAGTGCTTTGCGGTCCGATACGGGACACTTGCCATACCAGACTGAGATGCAGTTGGTGAGTATGCTCTCAATGGTACAGCAGTAAAAGTCCGTCAGTATCCTGGGACGGAGGTGAGCTTTCTTGATACTCCGCAGGAAATAAAGGCGCTGTTGAAGTCGAGTTCTGGGGAAAGGTGATACTTGCCAAGACCATTGGGATAAAAAAAAGTCTCATTCTTTTGCCCAGTTCTTCTAACAGGATTATCTCATGTTTATATAGGTCACCATGTCAGAGAAGCAGTAATTTTAACATTGGATGCTTTACCCATAGTAAAAACGTTTCAACAGACAGGGGATCGTGTAACACAGGCTACAATGTCCACAGTGCTCAATAGTTGAAACAAAATGAAGAGACTGGAGCTCCCTGAAGAATTTCCAGAGGCCACATTAACAAATTATTTCCTAAACTAATGCAGCACCATTTTTAAAACTGCATTGGATAGTAAAGTTTTTTTTCTTATAAGGTTTTTAACATTCTTTTGAACAACCAGACTATGTGGGAGAAAACATACCCAGTAATGCAGTTTGAAGAGGTTATGAAATATGATTCACTCTGTCGGCAGTTTCTTTCATCATAAATTCCTCTGACTCTCAAGGGAAAAGCAACAGATTCAGTAAAGTTCACAGAAAGGAAAGCAATTATTGAATCAAATCTTTGAAACACAATATGTATGTGTTAGGGTTGTTGCATATTAAGTTGAAGATTCTTTATCGAGTTCCACGTACATATTGTTGGTTCATTTGTTGCATCATGTATTTGAAATCAAATATTGTTTTCTATAATGAAAGTACTCACGATCAATCTCAACTCAACTCAAGAGCATGTGTTAAAGAATTCTTAAATGTTGCTTCAAAAATGAGGTCAGACTTTGAAGGTTGGATAAAGTATATTTGCTCAGTATTGCTGAGAAATGGATCTGTAAACCTCCTTTAACAACTTGGATTGCAGTTCTCTTTTACAGTTCATTAAGTGTCCTCACTACCCGCTTCATGACAGGGAAATGAGCCAGCTGGTCTTTTATTCTGTGTCAGGCAATAAGCCTCCAAGGACTGACCTACAGGGCATATCTGACTTGCCACTTATACAAGTAAACTAGTTTTTTTAGTGGCTGACAGCTGTGTTAGCCATGGCTCAGATGAAAACATACTTACCTCTGATGTGCAAGTCTTGCCCTTAACACACAAGTTAATGTTTTAGTGCAGCCATACTTCACATGAACTGTTAAACCTGCTCATGGTATAATGGTGATGAAGAATAGAACTACTATATATTCCTCAATGTTAGCTCGGATGAGTATCTAACTTCTTATGCCCAAGATTTTTCAGAAGTGCTTTGTGCAAGATGACTACTGTGTTCCCTACGAGAGCAGTAAGGTGATTGGAGGAAAGTATAAGGGGGATGTCAGAAGTAATTTCTTTACACAGAGAGTGTAAATTCTTAGATAGGCACATGGATGATAGAAAAATAGAGAGCCTTGTAGGAGGGAAGGGTTAGATTGATCTTAGAGTAAATTAAGAGTTCAGCACAACATTGTGTACTGTAATGTTCTGTGCAACTGACTAAGTGTTTCCAACATTTTCTGAATTGATCTTAAAATTTCAAAATTGCTTTGATCCTAAAGTGATTTGGGATATCCTGTAAAGAATGTGAGAGCCATTATTTAAATGCATTATTTTTCTGATAGCAAATACAGATTTTGTTAAAATGACAAGATGTAACTTACCTCATCGAAGAGCTACTCAGTTTTAAAATATTTTCAATATAAACCATTTTACCCCTGTAAGGCTTTTCATTGTTTCAGATCTTCAGCCACAAACAATCTGATTAAAAAATATAGTTGAATTTGACAGTGTTAAAATGATTTACAGTCACACTTTAAATCTGCAATTACAGCAGAACAGGATTATTATCTATGGTACCATTCCATAACTAGGAAGTGGTACGCAAATGCATTCTTCATTCGAAGAAGTTTATGGCCTTAAAGTTCAGAACTGAAGACAGTTTTTTACTTGGCTCAATCTCTTATCCCTCAACCATCAAAATGCTAAGCCTAAATTAATCCATTTAGTTCCTCATCACCCCCTTTTGGATAAAATGTTAAACTATTGAATCAATATTACTCCCAATACTATGCTACCAATCATAAACCAAAAGGACTTGCTCTGAAATGCTAGCAAACTTATTTCTCTCCAGTAAGTTTCAAGTGTTTGGTTTCCCAAGAGAATTTAGATAATTATGCACATTGAGTTGGCTAACTGTGCTAAGTACATTTAATAGTCACCTCAGCCTTACTCTGATGACACACTTTAGTTAATCCACTAAGTGACAGGTCAGTGCAAAATGGCTGGAATTGGCTGGAATTGGATGCCTGTGGATACTGCTGAAGATGGCAGTGAACTCTACTGTGATATCTGTGATATTCAACAATAACTTACTTAGGCTATGAATACCTGACAAAAATAATGTCAGGGTGCCTCTAGTGCAAGAAATTAGCACTTTCAGAAGAGGAGAAGTTAAGAAGATGAGACAGAACTGATGCTGAAAATTAACTTGGGAGAAGAGTTTTCAAAGGTAATCAATGAATCAAAGTCACAATGAAAGGTATAAGTCACATTTCTTTCTTATGTTATTTAGGTTATGTAAGATTTTGTGACACTCTGCTAAATATGATGGCTTATAACACATTATGAATATACTCAGGTGTGAAACTTAACCTCTGAGTAGAATTATTTCTTCCACCAGCAATTATTTCTTGTTTCTTATCCTGTAATGCAAACATGAACACTGCTTCTCAACTACAGTATGACTTCAATGTAGGTTGTCAGTTCCTAGAAATTAAAGTAAGTTGCAGATAATGGTTTATAATGAGAGAAGGTTTAAACCTTTTCAGTCATTAGTCTTAGCCACATGTCATTATTCAAAGACGCTTCTTGTATTGATTCTATGAGCCAGCAAATTTTTAGTTCTGTAGCCTTTATTTTAAGGGTCAGCACCATACAGGATGTATGATAAATTGAGGGGATTCAGCTGGTTTGGATCAAGTAGCTGTCAAAGACCTGCACTGTATTCTATCCAGGTGAGGTGGTCCACCTTGGCAAATCTTCTCCAGATTCAGGTAAGATGTACAGAAGCAAGTTCCACACCACCAGGTTCAGGAACAACTCCCTTCTCGAGCCTACGTGCATAACCCTAACCCCAGCTCCAGTTATAGTACACCATGGGCCACCTCTTGCACTGCCATATACTTGTCTTTGATTGTGTTTTTGTTTTGTTTTCTGCACTGTCATGTTTTTATACCACCTTTTTCAGTGTATGGTGCAATTTATTTTCAGAGTCTGTAGTTACGTGGCCGTGATGCAGAAAGCAAGTTTCTTATGGTACCTTTACCTCACTACAGTATATTTGTGCATATGATACATCGATATCACCAGAGTATTAGCTTCAGATCAGTTATCGAGCATATGGCAGAATGGCTCAATACCAATGTTGATATTCCATATGATCTCCCTCCTACCTTTCCTCACCTACCTCTATCTACATCTCACAATATTATTCTACCTCATTTGGTCACACAATTTCATCTTAACTTCACTTATCGCAATTGTCTTAATTGCATCTTCTAAAACGTATTCATACTTTGGACAACACACATAAATGTTGCCGGTGAATGCAGCAGGCCAGGAAGCATCTATAGGAAGAGGCACAGTCAACGTTTCGGGCTGAGACCCTTCGTCAGGACTAACTGAAATCAGTTAGTTTTCAGTCAGTCCTAATGAAGGGTCTCGGCTCGAAACGTTGACTGTACCTCTTCCTATAGATGCTGCCTGGCCTGCTGCATTCACCAGCAATGTTTATGTGTGTGGCTTGAAATTCCAGCATCTGCAGATTTCCTCGTGTTTGCGTTCATACTTTGGAATTGAGCTATTGATGGGTAATCATCACTAAATGTTGCAGCAAATATCTGTGGTAGCAACTTTAACCCTCCAACCACTCTCTGGGTAAAGAGATTTCTCTGCTATTCTTACCTTGCTTTATTAGTGACTGTGCTATACTTATTAACCCCAGTTCTATTCTCCTCATAAGCAGAAATATTCTCTCCAATTTTACACTATCAAACTCTTTCTTAAACTTCAACTTAAGTATATCATTTCTCAACCTTTCATTTTCCATTGAACAAGACCCAACCAATTTATTCTTTCCTTTTAAATGTTATGTTTCCTCTATGGCATCACACTAAATTCCTTCACCAATGCCTTTACATACTTTTTCTAAAATGGTGAGAACTGATCACAGAACTCACCACAAACACAAGAGATTTTATAGATGCTTGAAGTCTGAGCAATACACACAAAATTCTGAAGGAACTCAGCAAGTCAGGCAGCATCTATGAAAGACAATAAACAGAGACCTTTCTCAACCTAAAACATTGACAAATCTCACCACAGTTCTGGTTTAACATAAGACTAGAAAACATAAGACAGATGAGCAGAAGTAGGTCATTTGGCCCATTGAGTCTGCCCCACCATTTCATCATGTTTGATTTACTATCCCTCTTAACCCCATACTCATGCCTTCTCCCCACAACCTTTGATGCCCTGACAAATTAAGAACCAATCAACCTCTCCTTTAGCATATCTGATAACTTGGCCTCCACAGCCCTCTGTGACAATGAATTCCACAGATTCACCAGCTTTTGGGGGTTTTAAGAAAGTCCTCCTCATCTCTGTTCTAAATATGCTTCCCTCTATTCTAAGATGAGCCCTCTGGTTCTAGACTCCCCGACTATAAGAAACATCCTCTCCATAGCCACTCTATCTTGGTCGTTCAATATTCGATAGCTTTCAATGAAATCCCCCCTCATTCTTCTAAACTCCAGCAAGTACAAGCCCGGAGCCATCAAATGCACCTTATACATTAACATTTTCATTTCAGCAATAAGTCTTGTGAACCTCTTCTAGACCCTCTCCAATGCCAGCATCTCCTTTCTTAGATGAAGGATCCAAAACTGCTCACAATACTCCAAGTGCAGTCTGACGAATGCCACTTAAAGCAAGCAGTATTACATCCTTGCTTTTATATTCTAGTCCTTTTGAAATTAATGCTAATATTGCATTTGTCTTCTTCACCACCGACTCAGCCTGCAAGCTATCCTTTAGGGGTTCCTGCACAAGAACTCCCAAGTCCCTTTGCACCTCTGATTTTTAACTTTCTCCCCATTTAGAAAATAGCCTTTATTCCTTCTACCAAAGTGCATGACCATACGCTTCCCTACACTACATTCCAACTCGCACCTCTTTTTCCATTCTCCCTATCTGTCTAAATCCTTCTGCAGACCCCCTGCTTCCTCAACAAAACCTACCCCTCCATCTATCTTTATATTGTCTGCAAACTTGGCCACAAACCTATCAATGCCATCATCCAAATCATTGACATATAATGTGAAAAGAAGTGGTCCCAACACTGACCCCTCTGGAAGACATTAGCCTTTGGCAGCCATCCAGAGGAGGCCCCCTTTATTTCCTCTTTTTGTCTCCTGCCAGTCAGCCAATCTTCTGTCAATGCTAGTATCTTTCCTGTAATACCATGGGCTCTTATTTTGTTAAACAGTCTCATGTGCAGCACCTCGTCAAAGACCTTCTGAAAATCCAAGCAAACAACATCCACTGACTCTCCTTTGTCTATTCTGCTTGTCCTCAAAGAATTCCAGTAGATTTGTCAGGCAAGATTTCCCCTTAAGAAATCCATGCTGACTTTGACCTATGTGTCTCCAAGTACCTCGAAACCTCATCCTCAATAATGGACTTCACATCTTCCCAAACACTGAAGTCACGCTAACTGGGCTATAACTCCCTGACTTTTGCCTCCCTCCCTTCTTAAAGAGGGGAGTGACATTTGCAATTTTCCAGTCCTCCAGAACCATTCCAGAAACTAGTGGTTCTTGAAAGATCACTATTTATGCCTCCACAATCTCTTCAGCCACCTCTATCAGAACCCTGGAGTGTAGTTAATTTGATCCAGGTGACTTACCTGCTTTCAGACCTTTCAACTTCCCAAGCAACTATACTCACTTCTTTTCCTGACACTCTCAAATTTCTTGCATGCTGCTAGTGTCATCCACAGTGAAAATTGATGCAAAATACTTACTAAGTTCATCTGCCATTTTTTGTCCCCCAATAACACCTCTCCATTTTCCAGTGGACAAATATCCACTCTTGACTCTCTTTATACTCTGTATACCTGAAAAAAAGCGTGTTGTATACTAACTTTATGTATTATCTTTTCTCTCCTTATGGCTTTTTTAAGAAACATTCTGCCTTTCTGTTTTTAAAAGCTTGCCAATCCTCTAACTTCCTACAATTTTTGCTATATTATATGCCTTCTCTTTTCCTTTAATGCTGTCTTTGACCTCCTATGTCAGCCACGGTTGTGTCATCCTCCCTTTAGAATATTTCCTCTTCTTTGGGGTGTATCTATCCTGCACCTTCTGAATTGCTCCCAGAAACTCCAGTCATTGTTGTTCTGTCATCATTCCTGCTAGTGTTCCCTTCCAATCAACTTTGGCCAGCTTCTCTCTCTGCCTCTGTAATTCCATTCACTCCACTGTTATACTGCCTTCAGCTTCTCCCTCTCAAATTACAGGGTGAATTCTATCATATTATGAGCACTGCCTCCTCAGTGTTCCTATGCCTATCAATACGATGTATGTTAAGCTCCCAACTATTATTTTCTTTCAGCCCTGTCTCAGTGATGGCCACAAAATCGTAACTCCACTACAACATCATCTACCTTATTCCGTATACTGTACGCATTCAATCACAACACCTTCAGTCGTGTATTCATCATCCTTTTTAATTTTATCCCCATGTTACACTTTAACTCATCCAATTGACTGCAATATTCCTGTAACATCTGCCTATCAAATTCAAAAGTTCAAAGTTCAAAAGCTCAAAGTTCAACATAAATTTTATTATCAAAGTACATATATGTTGCCATATAGAACCCTGAGATACATCCTGAGATTCATTTTCTTGTGGGCATACTCAATAAGCTCAATAGCCATAATAGAATCAATGGAAGACCACACCATATATGCATTCAATTAGTGTTCAAAAGACAAAAAGAAAGAAATGATAATAATAAATAGGTAAACAATAAATATCAAGAACATGTGATAAAGAGTCCTTGAAAGTGAGTCCATGGATTGTGAGAGTATTTCAATGATGGGGCAAGTGAAGGTGAGTGAAGTTATCCCCTTTGGTTCAACAGCCTGATGGTTCAGGGGTAATAACTGTTCCTGAACCTGGAGGTTTGAGTCTTGAGGCTCCTGTGCCTTCTTCCTATGGCAGCAGCAAGAAAGGAGTATGACCTGGGTGGTGGGGGTCCCTGATGATGGACGCTGCTTTCCTGCAGCAACACTCCACATTGGCATGCTCAATGGTGGGGAGGGTTTTACCCATGGTGGATAGGCTGTATCCACTACTTTCTGAAGGATTTTCCATTCATGCAAATGCAGTGCATAGTGCCCTTCCTCACAGTCTCACTATACACTGCATCTACAGCTCTTGTATACCAATGGCCCCACCCTCAGCCCTATCTCTTCAGTTCCCATCCACCTGCCAAGTTAGTTTAAAGCCTTCCCAACAGCACTAGCAAACCTGCCCACAAGGATATTGGTGCCCCTCAAGTTCAAGTGTATCCTGTCCTTTTTGTATCGGTCATACAGCATAATTTAGGATAACATAAGTTTAACACAACTTCTTTGATATGAGGAAATATGGTATTTTAACAATGTCTACATCTCTTTCCCTTTCTCTATCATTCAAAATGTGAACCTTAACAGCTCATAAGGAAGCACACAGGCAGTTTACTGGAATGTGTTCTGACTTGGCTATGGTGTTGTATTGAAGCTCAGCACAGACTGGCAGCTGAGAAGGCTACACTTAGTCTGAACAATTTGACCCCAGTTCAAAATGGTCAGTTTGTTTTAACTTTGTCCACAGGAAAGATATCCCAGTTGGCAGCAGCGTGGTAGGGCTGTCCCAATGTTGAGAATTAAAATTAATTGTTGGGAGGAAGTGGAGGTGGAGGAAATTGTTTTCTTTTCTGAAGCCAGGATTGAGACTAGATGATATCTGCGCGTGAATTATTTTAATGCGCACCCCAGCTACCACACAGCCTTGAAAGAACAAGTCTTGGTTTAACAGCAAGTATCAAAATAATTGGAGACCAGGCTTTACTGTACAGATTTAGCACACAGACCTATATGTAGAAAAACACACACACACATACAAAAAAGGCACCCAAAAAGAGCACATACACACACACACATGCAAACACAGGCATACAAACATAAAGGCACGTGCTCACGCACACACACACACACACACACACACACACACACACACATACACACACAGGCAGTCCTTTGGAACGAGCATGGCATTTTTGATTCAGCTGTTGTATTTTCTGAGGTGGCTAGTGAGGCTAATGAAGGAACCTCAGACTCTTCCACAGAAGATATAAGCAGCTGGATAGTTTGTGAGGGGTTGTCCTCCTTCCACTGTTTACACAGGATCTCTTTCTTTCTTAATCTTTTTATTGATTTAAAAAAAAGCATAAATACAATCAAGAGGAGAATTAGTTCAAATATATATACTCTGTATCAGTAACAATATAAACCAAGATTAAGATAAACATTGTCAAAATCATAGATATTGTTAAACTAGTATAAATATATAATAAAAAAATGAAAATAACCATTCTCCTCTTACCAGTTTACGAAGAAAAAGGAAAAAAATATAGGGTTTTAAATGAAAAGAAAAAAAACCGACTACACTATATAAAAAAAAACAAAACAAATAAAAAGGGACTGGGCAGTCCATTTTGAGGATACGACCAAAAGAGAAAGAAAGAAAGGCTTTCTGATCAAATCTAAAACTTCCAGAAAAAGATTGAAAGAGTAATAAATCAAATTAAATGAAAATATTGGATAAAAGGTCACCATATTTGCTCAAATTTAAAGGATGTATCAAACGTCCGACTTCTTATTTTCTCTAGACTTAAACAGGACGTAATGGAGGAGAGCCAATAAAAGACAGTAGGTGGATTAGAATTCCACACACAGGATCTCTGTGTGCTACTGACGCATGACTTCAAGGTTCTCAATAACATACCAAATGCTACTTTGAGTGCTCAAGGATCAGAAGTTTCCAGAGTAATAGGGGATGTTGCACTTTTGCTGTGAAACTTTGAAGACCTTTTCCACTGTCTACCTTGTAATCATTATGACAGTACTCAGAATAGTGTGTCGTTTATTGGTACCTGGGGTTAGCATTGTGAATGATGTAGCCAGCCCATCAGAGATGACTGAGTGCAACAAGGCTGTTGATATTAACCTCAGAGAAGGCATTGACTTTGCTTTGCGATATTCTTTCTGTCAGCATTGAGGATTTTACACAAACAGCTTTATTTGGAGATACAGCACAGAATAGGTCCTCCTGGACCGTCGATCCGCACCTCCCCAGTGACTTCCAACAACTCTGATTTAACCCTAAACTAATCACAGGACAATTTGCAATGACCAATTGACCTGGTCGGTACACCTTTGGACTGTGAGAAGAAACCAGAGCTCCTGGGGAAAACCCACACATTCCATGAGGAGGATGTACAGATCTTAAAGGCAGTGCGGCAGGAGGCAGCTGCGGCCTCTCCGGACCTGGTGTTACTTTAATTTAATTTTCTAATTTAATTTAATTTTTAAAATTTAATTTAATTGCACATGGACAACAGAGCAACCGGTGTTTGTATCTACCATTGCCAGACGCTGCTACAGTACAGAAATTGCCCAACAATAAACCTTCAGGAGGATCTTCTGGAGAAGCTACACGACCTCGGCTTGCTTCGGGGACCAGGCCTACAGTCCTCAGTGTCACCTGATGCCGGTGGCCGGGGGTAGGGACGTCGTAAGCGGCGTGCGAGGAAGCGGAAGCGTCGCAAGCGGGCAGGGGTCTGTGCCAGGCAAAAAGCAAACCCTAGCCGGCCGGCTCTCCCGTCTATTCTGCCCTCCAATGTCCAGCCCTGGACAATAAATTGGACTACATCTGACTCCAGCGGACTACTCTGTGGGAGTTCAGAGTCTGCTGCGTGTTCACCTGGTGGAGAATCTCACCTGGTCCATCAACACCAGCTCCATAGCCAAGAAAGCACAGCAGCATCTCTACTTTCTGCGAAGGCTGAGAAAAGTCTGTCTCCCACCCCCGATTCTCACCACATTCTACAGAGGTTGTATTGAGAGCATCCTGAGCAGCTGCATCACTGCCTGGTTCGGAAATTGCACCATCTCGGATCGCAAGACCCTGCAGCAGATAGTGAGGTCAGCTGAGAAGATCATCGGGGTCTCTCTTTCCGCCATTACAGACATTTACACCACACGCTGCATCCGTAAAACAAACAGCATGATGAAGGACCCCACACACCCCTCATACAAACTCTTCTCCCTCCTGCCGTCTGGCAAAAGGTACCAAAGCATTCGGGCTCTCACGACTAGACTGTGCAACAGTTTCTTCCCCGAAGCCATCAGACTCTTCAATACCAAGAGACTAGACTGACATCTACATCATTCATTATTATATTGTAATTTGTCCTCTACTGTGCCTATTGTCTTGTTTATTATTTATTGTACTGCCCTGCACTTTTTTGTGCACTTTATGTAGTCCTGTGTAGGTCTGTAGTCTAGTGTAGTTTTTGTGTTGTCTCACTTAGTCTAGTGTGGTTTTGTGTTGTTTCATGTAGCACCATGGTCCTGGAGGATCATTGTTTCGTTTTTACTGTGTACTGTACCAGCAGCTCATGGTCGAAATGACAATAAATTGACTTGACCTGACTTGTCTTGGCTACAGAGACTTCTTACAGAGGAAACCAGAATTGAACTACAAATCCTGATGCCTTGAGCTGTAATAGTGTCATGCTAACTGCTGCACTACAATGGTGCTCACAGTGGTATTGGTATTTTTCCAGTGCTTTGAGATGCTGCTGTAGATAGTCCGGGTCTCAGAAGTATATGGAAGAACATTACTCACTGCAGCTGATGGACCACAGGTTTTATGCCAGTTCTGAGGGCTTGATCTTCAAATATTCTTTTCCTCATTCACTGAAAGGCTGTGCTGGGAAGTACTGAAGGAATTTCAGTGGATTTTAACATCAATGTCTGCCTTTGTCAAGAGGTGATTCCCAAGGTATAGGAAGTTGACCATGATTTCCAGGTTCTGATCATGAACCCTTATGGTTGGAGGATCATATGGTGCAGCCTCTATATCCCTGGTCAGCTGCTCCTATCTGCTTCCCTCATTTCTCTTCCCCCACACCTCCCTCACTTTCTGTCTTCCCTTTTTCCTTTCCCCTCTCGGTTTCCTACTCTTCGCCATTGCCCATGTGCACTCTTAAGCTCCTGGCTGTTTACTCCCTTCCAGCGTCCACAGCCCACTCCTTCATAACTGATTGCTCTCTCTCCTCTTTTACACCAACCTCAGTAGCTAAGCCACTCAAGGCCTGCAGCCTACTCCAGACTCCCACACCTCTCCCCCAAAACATCAGAGAGATATTCAACCACCCACCTGGTGCTATCCAACATCAGCAGTTCGTGATCACTCGATGTTCTCCGAGTGGACTGGTGAATACCAGACTGATGGAGGATGACTCATCCTGCTGCAGTGGAAGCAACGTTCAGCTGCCATCAACACCCCCTGTTTAGAACTTTGAACATAGAACATTAACTCACTATGTTGTGCCAACCCTTTAGCCTACTCCAAGATCAATCTAACCCTTCCCTTCTGCAGAGCCTTACATTTTTCAGTCATGCATGTGCCTATCTAAGAATCTTTCAAATCACCCTAATGTATCTGCCTTTGCCACCACCCCTGGCAGTGTGTTCCATGCACCCACTGCTCTCTGTGTAAAAAACACCTCTGACAACCCTCCTATATTTTCTTCACTTACAGTAGCTCCTGGGTATGCAATATTTAAAATTCTCATCCATATTTTAAAATTCCTCCCTAGTTTTCCCATCCCTGATTCCTGTAACCTTCCACCACCTTATAGTCCTATAAGACCATAAGACCATAAGATATAGGAGCAGAAGTAGGCTATTTGGCCCATCGAGTCTGCTCCACCATTCAATCATGGGCTGATCCAATCCTTCCAGTCATCCCCACTCCCCTGCTTTCACCCCATACCCCTTGATGCCCCGGCTAATCAAGAACCTGTCTATTTTTGCCTTAAATACACCCAATGATTTGGCTTCCACAGCCATTCCACAGATTTACCGCTCTCTGACTAAAGTAATTTCTCTGCATCTCAGTTCTAAATGGACATCCTTCAATCCTGAAGTCGTGCCCTCTTGTCCTAGAATCCCTTACCATGGGAAATAACTTTGCCATATCTGATCTGTTCAGTCCTTATAACATCTGAAATATTTCTATGAGATCCCCCCTCATTCTCCTGAACTCCAGGGAATACAGCCCAAGAGCTGCCAGATGTTTGTCATATGGTAACCCTTTCATTACTGGAATCATTCTTGTGAATCTTCTCTGAACCGTCTCCAATGTCAGTATATCCTTTCTAAAATAAGGAGCCCAAAACTGCACACAATACTCCAAGTGTCTCACGAGTGCCTTATAGAGCCTCAATATCACATCCTTGCTCTTATATTCTATATCTCTAGAAATGAATGCCAATATTGCATTCTCCTTCTTCACAACCGACTCAACCTGGAGGTTAACCTTTGCATCTCTGCAGTTTGAGTTCTCTCCCCATCTAAGTAATAGTCTGCCCATTTATTTCCTCCACCAAAGTGCATGACTATACACTTTCCAACATTGTATTTCATTTGCCACTTCTTTGCCCATTCCCCTAAACTATCTAAGTCTCTCTGCAGGCTCTCTGTTTCCTCGCCACTACCCGCTCCTCCACCTATCTTTGTATCATCAGCAAATTTAGCCACAAATCCCTTAATACTGTAGTCCAAATCATTGACATACGTCGTAAAAAGCAGCGGTCCCAACACCGACCCCTGTGGAACTCCACTGGTAACCGGCAGCCAGCCAGAATAGGATCCTTTTATTCCCACTCTCTGTTTTCTGCCGACCAGCCAATGCTCCACCCATGCTCGTAACTTCCCTGTAATTCCATGGGCTCTTATCTTGCTAAGCAGCCTCATGTGCGGCACCTTGTCAAAGGCCTTCTGAAAGTCCAAGTACACCATGTTTACTGCATCTCCTTTGTCTACCCTGCTTGTAATTTCCTCAAAGAATTGCTGTAGGTTTGTCAGGCAGGATTTTCCTTTCAGGAAACCATGGTCTATCTTGTCATATGCCTTCAGGTACTCTGTAATCTCATCCCTAACAATTGATTCCAACAACTTCCCAAGCACTGATGTCAGGCTAACAGGTCTGTTGTTTCCTTTCTGTTGCCTCCCACTCTTCTTAAACAGCGGAGTAACATTTGCAATTTTCCAGCCATCCGGTACAATGCCAGAATCTATCGATTCTTGAAAGATCATCGTTAATGCCTCTGCAATCTCTCCAGCTACTTCCTTCAGAACCCAAGGGTGCATTCCATCAGGTCCAGGAGATTTATCTACCCTCAGACCATTAAGCTTCCTAAGCAGCTTCTCAGTCGTAATTTTCACTGCACATACTTCACTTCTCTGCCACTCTTGAATGTCCGGTATACTGCAGGTGTCTTCCACTGTGAAGACTGATCCAAAATACGCATTCAGTTCTACAATATCTCCAGCGTTATTTTGTGTTTGTCCTATATCTACTTTCGACTCTCTTTTACCCTTTATATACTCTAAAAAGCTTTTAGTATCTTCTTTGATATTATAATCCTCCTCTCATAATTCATCTTTTCCTTCCTAATGGCCCTCTTAGTTTCCTTCTGCAAGTTTTAAATAGCGCCCCAATCCACTATTTTCCCACCAGCTCTGGCTTCCTTGTATGCCCTCTCTTTTGCTTTTTGTTTGGCTCTGACTTCACTTGTCAGCCACGGTAGTGTCCTTCTTCCCTTTGAAAATTTCTTCCTCTGAGAACTTGATTCATAAGCATAGCAGAACAATGGTAGAAAGGGATACACTTTTATTATCACAGACTCAGTGGATTAACGTGCCTTTTTTATGAGCTGTGTATGACTCTATGATCCGATGTCTGCTTTCTTTCAGGGTTACACAGCCGTGGAGCATGGAAATAGGCCCTTTGGCCCACAGAGTCTATACTAACCAGTAAGCATCCATATGTACTAATCCAACATTCATCCCAGTTTTTGTTTTATTCTCCCCAAATTCTTATGAGCCCAGTCACCTACGTATCCACATTTTTTAGTATGTGAGAGAAAACTAGAGCACTTAGAGCAAACTACTGCAATCACAAAGTGAACTTGCAAGTTCCACACTGCCACAATCCAAGATCAGGACTGAACCTGAGTCTCTGGTACTGTGAGACAGTGGCTCCGCTATCTGTATCACTTGAGCTCTGCTCTTTTGTGTAGCCTAAATTTAATGATTTCATTATTGTGGCCCTATGCTCCAAATTTCACTCCATAGATCTCTTCAACTTCTGCTAAGTCAAGTCACGTCAAAATTATTCATATAGCACATTTAAAAACAACCCACGTTGACCAAAGTGCTGTACAGATCAGAGCAGAATAGCTAAAATTACAAATACAAGAAACACTGACATAACCAACAAGGCAAACAGCTTAAAGGCACAAAAGAAACAAGGGCCTAGGCACAAGCCAAAAATCAGACACATCAGGAGGATTCAAACGCTAGTGAATAAAAGTAAGATTTGAGCCTAGATTTAAAAGAGTCGATGGAGGAGGCAGATCTGATAGGGAGGGGAATGCTGTTCCACAGTCTAGGGGCTGCAATAGCAAAAGCACGGTCACCCCTGAGCTTAAGTTTAGATCACAGGACAGCCAGGAGCCCCAAGTCAGCTGACCTGAGGGACCTAGAAGTAGAATAAAGGTTTAGAAGGTCTGTGATATAACAGGGGGCCAGCCCATTTAGGGCTTTATAAACAAACAGGAGAATCGTAAAATCAATTCTGAACCACACTGGTAGCCAGTGGAGGAAGGCCAGGATAGGAGTAATATGGTCCCCCTTCCGGGCACCTGTCAGGAGCCTGGCTGCGGCGTTCCAGACCAGTTGCAGACGGGACAGGGATGACTGACTAATCCCAGTATACAGGGAGTTGGAGTAGTCCAAGCCAGAGGATATAAAGGCGTGGATGACTTTCTCAAGATCGTTGAAAGAGAGAAACTGCTTGATTTTAGCAATAGTACGAAGCTGGAAAAAACTGGCTTTTATTACTGCATTAACTTGCTTGTCAAACTTGAAGGTGGAATCAAATATCACACCAAGGGATTTAACGTGGGGTTTGACAAGGGTGGACAAGTTACCAAGACTGTTGGTAATCACTTTGATGGAGTCGGGGGGCCAAGTAGGACAACTTCAGACTTGCCTTCATTCAGCTGTAAGAAGTTTTGTGCCATCCAACACTTTATGTCCTCAAGGCAGTTCATGAGTCTGACTAGATTTGACTGGTCATTTGGTTTTAGGGGGAGATAAAGCTGTGTGTCATCAGCATAACAGTGTAAAGAAATGTTGTATTTTTGAATGATTTGGCTGAGGGGAAGCACATATATAGAGAAAAGAATGGGACCTAGGATGGAACCTTGTGGGACCCCACAGGAGATACTAGCTGGGGGAGAAGAAAATTTGCCTAGGCTGACAGAGTAGTTTCTATTTTTAAGGTAGGATATAAACCAGTTCAAGGCAGTGCCATCAACACCAAACCTGTATTGGAGACAGTCTATTAAAATGACATGATCCACAGGATCGAACACTGCACGAAGGTCAAGAAGAATTAGAATAGCAGAGTCGCCCGAGTCGACAGAGAGGAGCAGGTCATTGTACACTTTCAGCAGGGCAGACTCTGTGCTATGATAGGCCTTAAAACCTGACTGAAATCTTTCCAAGATGTTGTTTTGGTGTAAGTAGGGCAGCAATTGACTGAGAATAACCTTTTCGAGAACCTTTGACAGGAATGGAAGTTTAGAAATAGGTCTGTAGTTACCAGGTAAGGTAGGGTCTAAGTTGGGTTTTTTCAGGAGGGGCTGGACCACGGCACACTTGAAGCAGGTTGGAACGGTACCAGTGGCCAGGGAGCTGTTGATAATCGAGAGGATGGGACCGGCTATGTCAAAGACATCCTTCAAGAGGGCAGTGGGAACAATGTCAAAGGGGCAGGTTGCAGGTTTCATGGTGGAAACAATCTTTGTAAGGAAGGGAAGCGTGATGGGTTGGAAGCAGTCCATTTTAGATGAACAAACCAGTGAGACAGCTAGGTCATGGGTGGGTGGGGGCAGCGAATGTTCATTCTAAATTCCTCAACTTTGCTAATGAAGAATTTTAAAAATTCTTTGCACTTAGCAGGGGACACATCTAAGCTGATGGGACAAATGACAGAATTTATGGTACTGAATAGAACCTTGGGATTATGAGAGTTGTTAGAAGTTAGGTCAGAAAAGTATTTTGCTCTCGCAGCTTTAACTGCTTCCTGATATTTGTGAAGATTGTTTCTCAAAATTTCAAAATAAATTTGAAGCTTATCACACTTCCACTTTCGTTCAGATATTCTGCACTCCCTCCTCAGGGCTCTGGTGGAGTCATTAAGCCAAGGCAAACCTTTAGGCCTCGACAGTTTCAATTTAAGGGGAGCAACAGTATTCAGAATAGAAGAGCAGGTGGTATTAAATAAGGAAGATTCTCCCTGAAACATTCTTTTGTTGTGACATTGGGAAGGTTTTGCTGGCATAAGTAGTATTCAAAGGAATTGTACTCCCTGTCTATCCTGCAGTCTTGCCAAGCTGCAATGCTTGTACTCAAAGTGGTTTTGAAAGTAGGTTATTTTCTAGCTCGCACACATTCTGGTCTTTATGAGTACATCTTTGTAAAAGTAACTGTCTAAAATCCCATTTGTAGAACTGTAAAAAAGGGCAATATTGTCCTTTTACACTAAATTACAATCATACTTCACGCTATCCAAACATGAAGTTGAAAAATGCATGGGTTATGATTTTAATGAATATTAATTTCATTTTTGCTTCACATCATTTGTCTTTTTGTTTATTATTGTAAATTATAATTTATATTTTACTCTTCTCATGTTTCTACACAACAAATTAATACTGTAAAAATTGTGGTGTTTCATTGTTATTTAGTATTACATACAGAGAAAATTGTAAGAAGCAAAGAATCCAGCTTTAAGTCACATTCCACTGTTAAGCTTCATCATCAGGTTTTGCCCATAAAAGGAGAACACTTGAAAACTTATGGAGTGAAATTTTTGAGAAGCCACGGAAATGCTGACGCGAGCTCACCATCCATCCCTCTATCAGATCTGATCATTGCTGAAAGACTGTGAATCCATCAAAACAGCAATGAATCCAACAAGATAAGCTTCAAGTTTCTCTTGGCTCCATTATTGTTATGCGTGATTAGCAGAGGCTTTTCCAATATAATGTTATAACTATTATTTTTTTTTCTACTGCCATGATAGTTAATGGTCTGGTACTTTATGCAAAGTACTTTTATTGAAAAGCTTAAATAAATTCAATCGATGAAATTCATTCTGTTTTCTTCCATATGACATCCAGTATGTTTTGTTTATAGAAAAAGGAAGGCTAACAATTGAAATTTGCATGGAGCTTTTGTCCTTTCCTGAAGACGTTAACATTAATTCCCTTGTGGGATATAGTTTAGGACACACGAAATGCTGGAGGAACTCAGCAGGTCAGGCAGCATCGATGGAAAAGAGTACAGTGTTTGTTTCTGGCCGAGACCCTTCAGCAGGACTGGAGAAAAAAAGATGAGTAGAGTTAAAAGGTGGGGGAGGGGAAGGGAAAAATATAAGGTGATAGGTGAAACGGGAGGGGGAGGGGTGAAGTAAAGAGCTGGGTAGTTAATTGGTGAAAGAGATACAGGGCTGGAGAAGGGGGAATCTATAAGAGAGTACTGAAGCCCATGGAAGAAAGAAAAGGAAGGAGGCAATGGGCAGGCGAGGAGATGAGGTGATAGAGGGAAAAGAGGAAGGGGAATGATAAAGGGAGGTGCATTACTGGAAGTTCAAGAAATCGATGTTCATGCCAAATGGTTGGAAGCTACCCAGAAGGTATATAAGGTTTTGTTCCTCCAGTCTGAGTGTGGCTTCATCTTGACAGTAGAAGAGGCCATGGATAGATATATCAGAATGGGAATGGGAAGTGGAATTAAAATGGCTGGCCACTGGGAGATTCCGCCTTCTCTGGCAGATGGAGCATAGGTGCTCGGCGAAGCGGTCTCCTAATCTACATTGGGTCTCACCGATATACAAGAGGCCACACCAGGAGCACCAAACATATTATATGATCCCAACAGACACACAGGTGAAGTGTTGCCTCACCTTGAAGAACTGTTTAGGGCCCTGAATGGTAGTGAGGGAGGAGGCGGAAGGACGGGTGTAGCACTTGTTCCATTTGCAAGGATAAATGCCAGGAGGGAGATCAGTGGAGTGGGGGGGAGGGATGAATAGACAAGAGAGTCCCATATGGAGCGATATCTGTGGAAAGCAGGGATTGGGGGGGTGGTGGAAGGAAAGATGTGCTTGGTGGTGGAATCCTGTGGAGGTGGTGGAAATTGCACAGAATTACGTGCTGGACGCGGAGGCTGGTGGGAGTGGTAGGTGACAACAAGTGGAACTCTATCCCTGGTAGGGTGGCGGGAGGATGGGGAGAAAGCAGATGTGTGTGAAATAGAGGAGATGCAGCTGAGGGCAGTGTTGATGGTGGAGGAAGGGAAGCCCCCTTCTTTAAAGAAGGAGGACATCTCATTCATTCTGGACCAAAAAGCCTCATCCTGGGAGCAGATGCGGCAGAGACGGCGGGGTTCAGAGAAAGGGTTGGTGCTTTTACAAGTAACAGGGTGGGAAGAGGTATAGTCCAGGTAGCTGTGAGAATCAGTGGGTTTACAATAGACATCAGTAGATAAGCTGTCTCCAGAGACAGAGACAGAGAGATTGAGAAGGGGGAGGGAGATGTCAGAAATGGACCCAGTAAATTTGAGGGCAGGGTGGAAATTGGAGGCAAAGTGGGTGAAGTCAATGAGCTCCACATGGGTGCAGGAAGCAGCATCAGTGCAGTCGTCGATGTAGTGTAGGAAAAGTGCAGGACAGTCACCAGTGTAGGCTTGGAACATAGACTGTTCCACGTGGCCGAATAAAAGGCAGGCCTATCTAGGACCCATGCAAGTACCCACGGCTACACCTCTTGTTTGAAGGAAGTGGGAGGAGCCAAAGGAGAAATTATTAACAGTGAGGACAAGTTCCGCTAGGCGGAGGAGAGTGGTAGTGGGGGGAAACTGGTTGGATCTGGTGTCCAGAAAGAAACGAAGAGCATTGAGGCCTTCCTGGTGTGAATGGAGGTGTGTAGGGACTAGACATCCATAGTAAAAATAAAATGATGGGAGCCAGGGAACTTGAAATCATTGAAAAGATCCAGAGTGTGTGAGGTATCATGGACGTAGCTAGGAAGGGACTGAACTAGGGAGGATAAAACAGAGTCGAGGTATACAAATATGAGTTCAGTGGGACAAGAACAAGCTGAAACAATGCATCTACCTGGACAAGCGGGTTTGTAGATCTTGGGTAGGAGGTATAAACAAGAGGTATGAAGTGCAGGAACTATGAGGTTGGTGGCAGTGGATGGGAGATCCCAAAGTTAATAAGGTCAGTGTGGTGTGGGAGACAATGGCCTGGTGCTCCTTAGTGGGATCCTGTTTGAGGAGTAAGTAAGAGGATGTGTCTGAGAGATCCCGCTGGGCTTCATCAAGGTAGAGGCCAGTCTGCCAGACTACTACAGCAACCTCCTTATCTGTGGGTTTGATAGTGAGGCTAGGATTAGTGCAGAGGGAGTGGAGAGCAGAGTAATAACGTTGGTTCTTCCGTGGCTTTCAGTCCTGTCCTATTAGATTCCTCCTCCTCCAGCCCTGTATCTCTTTCACCAATTAACTCTCAACTCTCATCCCTCCCCCTCCTAGTTTCACCTATCACCTTGTGTTTCTCCCTCTCCACCCCACTCCCCCACCTTTTAACCTCATCTTTTTTTTCCCAGTCCTGGCAAAGGGTCTCGGCTTGAAACGTCAGCTGTACTCTTTTCCTAGATGTTGCCTGGCCAGCTGTGTCTCTCCAGTATTGTGTGTGTGTTGCTTGGATTTCCAGCATCTTCCGATGTTCCCTTGTTTATGACTAGGGCACCAGTCATCAATTTATTCTTTCAGAAAGGATCATTAGTCAATGATAAGCCTTGAAAGTAAAACTTCAGCAATGCGGCCATGTGGAAACCACACTTGTTTATAATTACAGCCTTGTACATACTGCAGTGACTGCTGGAGGTGCTCCACAATCATCTGGGTGTGGCTTCCTGGGGAACACTCAATGATAGCAATACTGAATAAACTGAGAATACATGGAGGGTCATTTAAGTCATGGATTACTGTAAAAATTGGGGAAAAACCACAGAATCATAGTCCTGGTGCTGAACGTCAACAATTCCTCCTACAGATGTTGCTTTATCTGCTGAGTTCCTCCAGCAGATTGGGTGTTGCTCCAGGTTCCAGCATCTGCAGTCTCTTGTTTATTCATTAAATCTTTTCCCAGGCTTTACATACCTTCCAAATATCATCCCCATTCAGCTCAAAATAAAGCTCAAAGGCCATAGGCTCCATTCCTCAAACATTCTTTGCGCAACCCCAGCAAACCTTTGTAAAATTCTTACTGCAGAATGACTGGTTTAGAGGTTTCACCAAGTACACAGAAGATGTGCAAAATTAGCTTTTTTTTTCTGTGAATAGTTTAGTAAATGCCTCAGGGATTTTAAATTATCACACTACATTGAACCAACCAAAACAATCTGGCAAAAAGTTGTCAGAGCAATCTACCTCATCTCTCCACCAAAACTAGTCTGAATAAAAACTGATAATATGTAAAGGGAAGTAACAGCACTCAGAGTATGGCATGACCTCTGTTTTGTATTAACTTTTCATCGGTTTACTCACAGCTGATTCTGAGCATTATTCTTTGTGATGATGTTTCAAGATAATTTTCAGCATGACTGCGGGTATGTGAATTCAACGTGTTGTTTTCCACTCCTTTCTTCTGTGAAACTTTATAACTTCCAAATTTTCAATGAAAATGCAAAAAAAAACATTTATACATTTAAAAACAACAATATGTATTGAACGTAAACACGAGGAATTCTGCAGATGCTGGAAACTCAAACAACACACATCAAAGTTGCTGGTGAATGCAGCAGGCCAGGCAGCATCTCTAGGAAGAGGTACAATCGACATTTCGGGCCGAGACCCTTTGTCAGGACTAACTGAAGGAAGAGACAGTAAGAGATTTGAAAGTGGGAGGGGGAGGGGGAGATCCAAAATGATAGGAGAAGACAGGAGGAGGAGGGATGGAGCCAAGAGCTGGACAGGTGGTTGGCAAAAGGGATATGGGATAGGAGGCCTAGGGAGAAGGAAAGGGGGGAGGGGGGAAAAACCCAGAGGATGGGCAAGGGGTATAGTCAGATGGACAGAGGGAGAAAAAGGAGAGAGAGAGAAAGAATGTGTGTATATAAATAAATAACGGATGGGGTACGAGGGGGAGGTGGGGCATTAGCGGAAGTTAGAGAAGTCAATGTTCATGCCAGCAGGTTGGAGGCTACCCAGACGGAATATAAGGTGTTGTTCCTCCAACCTGAGTGTGGCTTCATCTTGACAATAGAGGAGACCATGGATAGACATATCAGAATGGGAATGGGATGTGGAATTAAAATGTGTGGCCACTGGGAGATCCTGCTTTCTCTGGCAGACAGAGTGTAGGAGTTCAGAAAAACGATCTCCCAGTCTGCGTCGGGTCTCACCAATATATAGAAGGCCACATTGGGAGCACCGGACGCAATATATCACCCCAGCCGACTCACAGGTGAAGTGTCGCCTCACCTGGAAGGACTGTCTGGGGCCCTGAATGGTGGTAAGGGAGGAAGTGTAAGGGCATGTATAGCACTTGTTCCGCTTACAAGGATAAGTGTCAGGAGGGAGATCAGTAGGGAGGGATGGGGGGGACGAATGGACAAGGGAGTCGCGTAGGGAGCGATCCCTGCGGAAAGCGGGGTGGGGGGAGGGAAAGATGTGCTTAGTGGTGGGATCCCGTTGGAGGTGGCGGAAGTTATGGAGAATAATATGTTGGACCCGGAGGCTGGTGGGGTGGTAGGTGAGGACAAGGGGAACCCTATTCCTAGTGGGGTAGTGGGAGGATGGATATGTATTGAATTTTCTTGGAAGTTACAATTTCATTAATTGAGAGTTATTTGCTTCAATATTTCAGAATTTCATTCTTGCAGAAGGAAATAACATACTAATAGTTCAGAAAACACACATTTACCTTTTAAAATCTTAATATTGTTGATTCATGTATAGCTCCTTTGGCCAGAGATGATTCGATTAATGGCTGTAGCCTGCAGACTAAGAATATTCCTTCCACCTGCTACTGGTGGTCCTCTAACTTAGAATACTAATCAGGAAGTTTTTGACTTCTTACATGTAAAATAGGTCATCCTGATTATTTTAATACTTCACTGTTGACAGTACATGTATTATCAAAGTATGCACACTATGCATCCCATAACCCTGAGATTCATCCTCCCACAGACATCCACGAAACAAAGAAATACCATGGAGCCTGTTCAAAGAAACATCAAACACCCAGTGCACAAAAAAAACCAAATAAATCATGCCAATGGCAAAAAACAAGTAAAAAACACACAGAATATAAAACATCAAACCACAGAGTCCTCGAAACAGTCCAGGAATCTTCAGTTTAGTTCAGTTCAGAGAGAGACAGAGAGAGTAGTCACACGCAGGGAGACAGCACCGAATACCTGCTCGCTTTCTGCTCTTGTCCTTGACGCTTTCAATCTTGCTTGATGCTTTAATCAGTGAGATCAGTGAGAAATGGAGTCAATCATGAGCTCACTTCATGGTCTTCAAGTCTTTGGCCTCCAGGCTGCACGCTCCACTCCAAACCTCATTGACTCCCTTAGAGGAGAAACAGCAAAATGCCAGATTACTCACTCATTCAGCTCAAAACCACACCATCAAAATGTAAATCACAGGTTCCAATCGCACTTCGTAATAGAATCATACTTGGAAGAAGAAGTAGTTTCATGAACTGCTGAAAGATTGGGCACGTTGTTTGCCAGCTTACAATCTTACAATCTAAAGAAGTGACAAACTACAAATTAACCCAATTCAGCTATCCCAAAGCATTCATCTCTCCAAGTATTAGACCAATATAGTCCTTTATGTTTCTTTTATTCTTTCTCTCTGAGAGACTGTGTGGCTCTTATCTCCAAATCAAATCATAGTTTGCCCTCTTCATTCTTCTGAAACACTTTCTCCAACAATGAGAGTATTATTTCCTTCCTTTCTCATTTAAAGTCTTTGTTCATCACCTGCCCATAAATTATGATGGAAATGTTCTAATCTTTAGTGCTTTCCTCCTCCAGTCCCCACGATTGAGACCTATTGGTCTCGAAATTCTGTTCCATGTTGGAGATTTTGCACTATCCAAAGAAATATTATTGAATATTCCTGAAACTGATAACCGTGATATTGAACGTTCAGCATAATTCCAGGATGTCCCTGGGACTAACATGCACATGGAGATGCAAGCTGACCACCAGGACTGGTGTTGTAAGTGTCACTAAATTGTCTGTCTTTATTTTAGGTTTCCAGTATCTGCAGCTGTTTTATTTAAATTTACTTTAACATTCTGATCGGTCAGTAAGGCTAGTCAGGCCAAAGCAGGCCTTGGATATTGAAGATTGAGGGCTGAGACCTGCTTGGGTGGTACTCGCCTGTTCTGCTGCCAGGCTCCCTGTCATGCTTTTTTCTCTAATCATTTTGGTTCCCTCTTAAGTTCCAAAGTCTTCTATGCCTTACCTGTTCAATCACCTATCTAAATACTTCTTCAGTAGTGATTGTATCTAACTGTACCACCTTCTGAGGTAGCATATTCCAGATTTCAGCCACTCTATCTGAAAAATGTTCTCTTCAGGTACCCTTTAAATCTCTTCCCTCTCACCTTAATCTAATGCCTTCTTGTTTTTGACACCTCTATCGTGGGAAAATGATTCTGACTATCATCTGACTATCATTGGCACTCTTAATTAAGGATGAAATCAGGGCGATTGTGAGAGACGATATAAGATCTATGGAGCAAAATGTTGAGTCCATCTGGGTAGAGGTTAAGAATAGTAAAGAGAACAAATAACTGGTGGGAGTTGTCTATAGGCCACCTAATAAAAATATTGCAGTGGCAGAGGCGATTAACCAAGAAATAACTGAGGCTTGTAAGAATGGAACGGCAGTTGTCATGGGGGATTTTAACTTCCATATAGATTGGGTGAATCAGATTGGTTAAGGAAGTCTTGAGGAGGACTCCATAGAATGCATCAGTGATGGCTTTCTTGAGCAGCATGTTAGTGAACCTACAAGGGAAAATGTTATCTTAGATCTAGTACTGTGCAATGAGACAGGTAAGATTAACAATCTTGTAGTCAGGGAACCTCTTGGAAAGAGTGATCATAGTATGATTGAATTTCGCATACAGATGGAGGATGAAATAGTTAGATCTAAAACTAGTGTGTTATGCTTGAACAAGGGAGACTACAACAGGATGGGGGAGGAGTTGGCTAATGTGGATTGGGAGCACAGGCTATTTGGTAGGGCAGTTGAGGAACAGTGGAATACTTTCAAAGAGATTTCTCACAGTGTTTAACAAAAGTATATTCCAGTCAAAAGTAAGGACATTAAGTGTGGGGAGAGCTGGCCTTGGATAACTAAGGAAATAAAAGGTAGTATCAAATTAAAAGCTCATGTGTATAAAGTCGCAAAGAGTAGTGGGAGACTGGAGAATTGGGTAAACTTTAAAAAGCAACAAAGAACAACTAAACAAGAAAGAAGGAAAGTGAAGATAGAGTATGAAAGTAAATTAGCACAAAATATAAAAACAGATAGCAAAAGTTTTTATAAATATATAAAACAGAAGAGGGTGGCTAAGGTCAACGTAGGTCCCTTGGAAGATGAGAAGGGGAAATTGATATTGGGTGATAAGGAAATGGTCGAGGCATTGAACGACTATTTCGTGTCAGCCTTCACGGTGGAGGACACATCTAATATGCCAAAGAGTGATGTTATGGATGAAATGGGAAGTGAGGACCTCAATAAAATCACTGTCACTAAAGAGATAGTGATGAGCAAACTAGAGGGCCTGAAGATAGATAAGTCCCCTGGTCCTGATGGGATACATCCCAGGGTGCTGAGGGAATTGGCACAGGTTATAGTAAAATGCGTTGGTAATCATTTACCAAAATTCTCTGGACTCTGGGCAGGTCCCGGCGGACTGGAAGACAACAAATGTCATGTCATTTTTTAAAAAAGGATGTAGGCAAAAAACGGGCAACTATAGGCCAGTTAGCTTAACATCTGTAGTCAGGAAAATGCTTGAAGCTGTCATTAAGGAAGAAATAGCGAAACATTTAGAAAGGAATGGTTCCATTAGACAGACGCAGCATGGATTCAGAAAGGGCAGGTCCTGTTTGACAAACTTACTGGAGTGTTCTTTGAAGACGTAATGAGTGCAGTGGATAGAGGGGAACAGGTGGATGTCGTATACTTGGATTTCCAGAAGGTGTTCGATAAGGTGCCGCACAAGAGACTTATAAATAAGATACGGATGCAATGGAGTCAGAGGAAGTTTATTGCCATGAATAGTGGATTGGTTAACCGAGAGAAGGCAGAGAGTTGGTATAAATGGGTGTTTGTCTGGTTTGCAGTCGGTGGTGAGTGGAATGCCGCAGGGGTCGGTGCTGGGCCTGCAGCTGTTTACCATTTACATTGATGATTTGGAAGAGGGGACTGAGTGTAGCGTAGCAAAATTTGCTGATGACACTAAACTGAGTGGAAAAGCAAATTGTACAGGGGATGTGGAGAGTCTGCAGATGGATAAGTGAGTGGGCCAGGGTCTGGCAGATGGAATACCACGTTGGTAAATGTGAGATCATCCACTTTGGAAGGAATAATAGAAGAGCAGATTATTATTTAAATGGAGAAAGATTGCAGCATGCTGTTGTGCAGAGGGACTTGGGTGTACTTGTACATGAATCACAAAAAGTTGGCTTGCAGGTACAATAGGTTATTAAGAAGGCAAATGGAAATTGGCCTTCATTGCTAGAGGGATTAAATTCAAGAGCAGGGAGGTCATGCTGCAACTATACAGGGTACTGGTGAGGCCGCACCTGGAGTACTGTGTGCAATTCTGGTCTCTATACTTGAGGAAGGATATACTGGCTTTGGAGGCAGTGCAGAGGAGATTCACCAGGTTGATTCCAGAGATGGGGTTAACCTATGAGGAGAGATTGAGTCACCTGGGACTATACTCTCTGGAATTCAGAAGAATGAGAGGGGATCTTATAGAAACATACAAAATTTTGAAAGGGGTAGATAAGATAGTAGGAAAGTTGTTTCCATTGGTAGGTGAAACTAGAACTAGGGGACATTGCCTCAAGATTCAGGGCAGAAGATTTAGGATGGAGATGAGGAGAAACTGTTTTTCCCAGAGAGTGGTGTATCTGTGGAATTCTCTGCCCAGGGAAGCAGTTGAGGCTTCTTCACTAAATATACTTAAGATACAGTTAGAGTTTTACATAGTAGGGGAATTAAGGGTTATGGGGAAAAGACAGGTAGATGGAGTTGAGTTTACGGGCAGATCAGCCATGATCTTATTGAATGGCGGGGCAGGCTCGAAGGGCTGGATGGCCTACTCCCGCTCCTATTTCTTATTTTCTTATCCCTACCTATGCTCACTATAATTTACAATTAGGTACCTCCTGTACCTAGTAAAGTTGCCACACAGTGTATGTTTGTGGTCTACCGCTGCTGTAGCTCATCTGCTTCAGGGTTCGATGTGTTATGCATTCGGAGATGGTCTTCTGCGCACCACTGTTGTAACATGTGGTTATTTGAGTTACTGTCACCTTCCTGTCAGCTTGAATCAGTCTGGCCATTCTCCTCTGACCTCTCTCTTAAACAAGGTGTTTTTGTCCACAGTACTGCCATATACTGGATTCTTTTTTTTTTGTTTTCACACTATTCTGTGTAAACCCTAGAGATATTGTGCATGAAAATTCCAGGAGATCAGCTGTTTCTGAGATACTCAAACCACCCTATCTGGCACCAACAATCATTCCACATTCAAAGTCTCTTAGATCACATTTCTTCCCCCATTCTGATGTTTGGTCTGAACAACAACTGAACCTCTTGACTATGTCTGCATGTTTATATCCATTGAGTTGTTGTCACATGATTGGCTGATTAGATATTTGCATTAACGAGTAGATGTATAGTCGTAACTATTAAAGTAGCCACTAAGTGTAAGTACCTCTATCAGAACACCCCTCACCCTCCTTCACTATAGGGAAAACAACCCATCCCATCAAATGTCTTCCCACAATTAAAGTCGTCTAGTCCAGGTAGTGAACCTCTCCGCACCCTGACCTTTAATCCTCTGCCTAGGTGACCCTAATCTAATTCTGGCACCTATCACTTTGGCCCAAGGTCCTACCTAATTCTCTCAAAAACCATCTATGTCCACACTATCTATGGCTCCCAAATCAATGTCCTTTTGCAGCTTCTAGAAAATGATTGCATCCAATTTATTTACAACTGCAACCAGATCCCCCTGCAGCTCTTAAGATGGCAAGATCCTAGTGCACCAGTATCATCCATAAGGATAAGAGGGCCTGATTTACGAGTAGACTCTCCAGCAGCATATCAGGTGGAGTTGGGCCTTTCACTTAAGCAGGAGCAGGCTTTGTTTCTCATGCTCATGGAAACACTGATTCATCCACAGTACTAAATAGAGACTAGACATGTAATGACTGCTGTTTTTTCTACCACTTTATTTCTGACTAAAGGACCATTGCACTGAAACTGTTGAAGGAAATCTATAACACTCTTTGCAGGCAGTTATTTTCTCAGACATGCGAGTTCCAGACAGTGACAGGTAATGGATATGTACAGTGATACAAATGCTGCAGCCACTGTTGCAATTGCTTCACTTAGTGCTAGGTAACACACGCTGTGTTCATGACGGATCTGCATGAAGAAAAAAGAACAAAAGCCATTTCTTTCTTAAAACATATGTATTGTACAGCCACTATTGTAAAAATCACTTCTTTTGCAATTTAAGTATAAAATAGTTTCTTTTTTTAACAAGGTGTGGTCAAAATATAATAATTTTCATGAAATTTTTGACTTTCTACTTTGTTTATTCAGTGTAACTTCATAGGTAGCATTTAAATTGAAAAATCTGGATTCAATTAAAATTGGTCTGGCATTAGCAGTTGGTGGGCTAATGTTACATGCCTGACATAGTGTGCTCACTCTAAAATGTTTGGAGAGCCATATTGTATAAAACTGAGTATCACACTTTAGAGTAATTTGTATAGGACAGCACGAGTATTTTTACATTTCAAATAACTTTATCTTGAACTTTAACACTTAGGTAATTTTAAAATGTTAGGTGGAAGTGAGTCAATCCTCAATTGTCACAAACACAAAATCCACGAGAAAGCTGAAAAATAATAATCAGTTGTAGAGCGAAGTACTTAATAGCTTGCTTTTCCTGATAATATGCAGCATGTTTTCACTCTACGAGGGGTGAGTGATAAGTTTGTGGCCTAAGGCAAAAGGAGTCAATTTTAGAAAACCTAGGACATTTATTTTTCCTACATTTACACACTTAATCCAGCGGTCGTGAAGCATACAGATCCTTTCTATGTAGAAGTCAGTGTCTTGGACCTCCAGAAGTGGTCCACAGCAGGGGTGATTAATAAGTTTGTGGCCTATGGTAGAAGGAGATGAGTTATTAACTTCAAACTTTCTGCATTTTCACTCAAAGAGTTGAACTGCATGTGCATGTAACGAGAGCTGTATAACTCATCTCCTTCTACCTTAGGCCACAAACTTATCGATCACCCCTGCTGTGGACCACTTCTACAAAGAAGGGATCCGTATGCTCCATGACTGCTGGACTAAGTGTGTTCATGTAGGAGGGGACTATGCTGAAAAATAAATGGGCTAGGTTTCTTAAAATTGACTCCTTCTACCTTAGGCCACAAACTTATTAATCACCCCTTGTATGTTTTGCTTTAAATGGCCAGTAAAGAAACATTCTCTAACACATGAGATCTGCACATCATAACTACAGAGGATTAAAGGAGCCACTGTTACACAGCAAACACAGGAAGATGAATTGAGAGAAAGCCAAGCATCATCCCATTCAATTAGCTAAATGACATCATTTAAGTTTTAAATCAAATGGCACTGATTTCAAATTTCCATCTTATAATTGAAAGATGCACTGGACAACATACATCTGGATGGAAATACCATGATTTTCTTTCCCTCATGTGTTGCATGGGCCATGTATAAAGAAGGATGTCTTTTGACGTGTGAAGAATATTTTATTTTGCAGATGTGGCAGGTGGAGTCCAACATTTGAATGTTGTATCAGGTTGTATCCATTATAGTAAATTCTTACCTCTCCTCTCGGATGTCCCTCATTACATTCTGTTTGCTCCAAGCCATTTTCTTCCATAGTGATTCCTGAACAACCCCAATCAAAACTGTCTTGCACCTTAGTAGCCAATCATTACCCAGTCCCAATGAGAGAGATACTGATACCAACCAATTGTTTCTCCTTTCTTACTCCATCACACCTAACTACTGTCAGCCCCATGAAACATGAAAGCTGTTTTCCTCAGCTTTCTGACCTTGGTGGAGTGCTGTTGCCAATATTGCTGGTGTTTCAAACTATAACACCTCTGTATAGCTTTTGCAACATTCTAGCAAAAAGAAATGAACCAAACTACTTAAGTCATGGAATTAACTGGGAAGCTGGATATTTGTGTTCACATTGACTTGAACGTGGAACCTCAGACAGATTAGTAATATACCACAATATATCTCCACCCTGCACTGTGGTATGAAGAATGAACTGAGTAGAGTCAAAGAAACTTTCAGACATATTTGAAACAATTAATACTTTACCCACAGAATTCCATTTTTTTCTGAGGGTTACTCTTTGAGTCATATCTTTCCTTTAAATTCCAGGGAGAGGAAGTTTACAAGTATTCTTCAGAGCCATGCAAAAATTAGAGTTCAATGTTATGTATACTATGGTAGATAATGAAGAAAATTGTTATACAGTTTCATCTGCATTCTACTCAAAGTATTTATATATTTTGTCAAACACTTCAAGAACTTAAACAATACCAAATTAAAGCTATCTATAAAATACTTATTACAACTGCCAAATATTGACATACTCCAATTTCTTTTACATGAATCTTTTCATAAATTGATCAACATTATTTGTTATGAAAGTGATGGAAACAATGACGAAGATGGACAGTATGTGTGGAGAGAGAAACAAAGTTAACGTTTCAGGTCAATGCAAAAAAAGTCCTTTACTTTAAACTTCTACATTGAATCTAGACCAAATTGGCAGTATGATGGGCAATTTACATGGCTCAGAGTTCTCAACAATAAATAGCTTTTACAATTTTATATTTGAATTTGCTTTATTAACTCTGTATTGGAAATTTAGCACGCTTGGCATTATGTTCTTTTTGCATTGTTTACAAGACCAAAGCATCAATAGATAAAAATGGGAATGTCAAATTATTCCATTTTACTAAGGTTGGAGAAGGAGGAGCATTTCTTTGACAATGTCAATAAACTTGCTTCTTTCAACCAACTCAGGAGTTTCTAAGAGAGCAAAATAAATAACAAAGTTTCAGTCTCGGTTTCACTGCTGCACTCTGCTACTGAGCAAGACTGACGTTCACAGATATTTTTAACATCCTGTTGGGCATTATGTCTTCAGAGACACTATCAGATAACCATGTCTAGTTCCATTTGTAAAGTACACTTGGAACCTAGGCATTCTGTATGTTGATCTCCCAATGTCTCTGTGACCCTGCCTGGAATCATGAGTCATTTGTGAAAGGTGTGGGATACGGGTTCTCTGTGGATTTCCACCATCCATTGAAGTCTCTTTGCAGACAGTGTGGATAAGCACACAAGGAGATCCAGACGAGGCAGAAAAGGCTGGGAACATTCAGCAGTTCAGGCTGTATGTGTGGAGATAGAAACAGGACTAACATATCAGGCACAGACCTAATCTTGATCGTACGTTAGCTGGATTTTGAGGAAGATGAGTGGTTTTCTGTTGAGAAAGATGTCAGTCTAACACCAGCACTCAAGTTGAATTCATGGCACTTTGGCACCAGTGGTACAAGTGAAGCTTGATCCTGGCTAATTTGTCCATGTGGAAGAAGATTTAGGTGTTCCTCCTGGTGCAGACCTCCTTAGCAACTGCCTGACACAATGCTTAGCCACAAATAGTGAGAAAAAGACAGAAATCCTGGGAACACTTACCAGGTCAGGCAGCATTGGTGGAAAGAGAAACCTAGTTAATGTTTCAGAAGAGTAACAAAATGCCTCCTATTTGGTCTGTTGGTGCTTCTAATTTCTTATTTTTTACTTTCAGATCTTCACCTTCTGTAATTATTTTTCTAATATTGAGGTAAAGTTACTATCATCCTATGCAGCTGGGAAGGAGCTTGTGTCATTTAAACACAAGAATATAAGAAAATAGCAACAGAAGTAAGGTACTCAGCTCCTCAAATCTACCCAACAATTCTATATGATCATGGTTGATCTGCCCAGGTCTTGCCTCTTCTTCTATGTCAGCTCCTCATAGCCCTCAATTCCCTGACTTTTTCAAAAAATTATCAACTTCCTCCCTAAGGACCCCCAGTGATTTCAATCCACAACCATCGAGGACAGAGAATTCCAGAGATTTGCCACATGGTCCTACATATCTCAGTTACTCTGACCACCCTCTAATCTTATAACCATGTCTCTTTTATCGAGATTATCCTACAAGTGGAATCATCTCAACATCTACCCTGCCATGCTCCCTCATGATCTTATATGTTTCAATAAGATCACCCTGCATTCTTCATAAAAGGACAGGGACTGGTGACCTTGATAGCTTTTGACAATTTTCTCCGTACTATAGTATGAGAAGAAGAAGAAGAAGAATAGCCCTTAACTCGGCAATAGAGTTATCGGGGCAACGGCATGACGGTGTTTCCGTAGCAAGCTATTCTTGTTTTTATGAGGCCGAGTTGCTAGCTCGATGCTCAACCCTACTTTGATTCGAACTTAGGAACCTTCGATCCGGAGTCCGGCACTGATATTATTGCGCCACCAAGCGGGACACCGTATGAGACTCAAATTGTATTTACACCAGATGGCAGCCACTTTTGTCATGAGGTTTCATCTAATACCTTGCTCCACAGTGAAGAACTGGCCCCAAAAGCTGGTTTGTTCTCTTTTGTTTTGCTTGCTGCTTCCTCATGTATTCTAAAACCCTCAAAACCATCCCCACATGGTCACCCTTAACCCCAGTAATCCTGGTGCACTCAGTTTGGTAGTCTGCGGACTTTCAGCATTGGATTGAGGTTTGGTCTGCTTGATTGGATGTCTATTTCTCAATGTGGCCACCTGAGGAAAAAGTGTCCTAATATCACATGGGTAAACCATGAAGGACTTAGAGAAAACACTTTGGTTTAGTGTGCTCCTTGAGCAATATTAAGTAATTAATATAAAAGAGAAATCAGCACATTAATTAAATTATGAAGAATGTGACAAGAAAATTTAGGCCAATTAAAGGAAAATTTAGGGCCAGTATCAAGATATTATTCACCTAAGGTTTGTTTATAATGTTTTGAGATCATTTTGACGAATTATTTTACAAATTGTAAGTCATGATTTCCACTTTAGAATGAACCTACTGACTGAACAAGCAGACACCTTGCTCCCAGAAATAATTATTTCTAGGTGCGGCAGCAGACTAAGTGTTGGATTTAACAGGGCTGCAAGTCCACTGACATCATTTCAAACCCCTTCACTCTACCATAAATGTTGATTTTGGCTTGCTGAAATTGACCCTAATACGTCTGGAATGAATCAGTTTTACTTCCACATATTAACTTAATTTCAGCTCTTATTAAAGGGCACATGAAAGCAAAATGGAAGGTTTATAAATCAATCCCAGCATTTCTTAAAACACTGGGAAAACTCCCAGCCCTCCCAGTTTTTCTGTAAGCAGTCCCACAAATAGCTTATCCAGTTGAAAGTGGGTTGGGGGGTGGGAGGGAGAAGCATTGTGGTTGTTTTTCTCCTTTGACTAACAAGCAAACGAATGGGAATCTGATGACAACAGGAAGAATGGACATTCCCAGACAGAATCAGTTATAAGCTATTACAGTTACACAAAACATTCAATATTGTTTCAGTAGCTATGAATTGGTGATTACTTTGTACCTTGCATGCATTCTCGCTTTGAAATGTTTATCATGTGTCGAATCTCCAGTTATTAGTGTCAAAAAAACTTTAAAATAAGCTTCTATATAAATCTAAAAGAAATCCAACTTTTCTTTGATTCCCCTATGTATTTGGTATGCTAAAGAATGTTTCTTCTTTAGCTTTGTATAAGCATAAAATACCTCCTGTTTCAGTTCTGTATATTGTTCGAACATCCAAATCACATTATAATATATTCTTCCAGGCACTGCTTTAGATGTGCCATAATTTTTAATATAAGATTACTTATAGAACTCACTGTGTATCTTTCTTAAACTAGCAGTGCAGTTGCTACAGATCCCTGCCCTGCTTCAAGTGAGGGGGATGAGTTTTTACTGTAGACGTGTCAGTGATCCACATCACAGACTTTATTTCCTTTCCTCCCCCCAGTTTTCCATTGTTATGAGTCAACATCAAGGAGTGAGCCTGCTGCACATTCAGTGAGGCCCCACAAGCTTGGCACCGGAATCAAGTGCTGTACATTCAATGCAATGTAGCAAAGATTCGGGAAGGAGTACTGTGAAAATAAATTCCTTGAGAACCGTTAAAATAACAACGGTTTAACCAATCTTTTTTTTTCTTGGCTATCCTTTGCAGATTTTTTTTGATTTTTGTTCACCTTCAATGCAATCTAAAGATACCAACAAAAAATACCTCAGATCACCTATATGAGAAAAGTCTTTTTATCTGATGTTGCTTGGAATTTGGTAATGTTTTCCATAACATTTCTCTCAGTGAAATGCCCTGGGGTATTTTTGTTTTCACAATGGTCTGAGAGTTCTGAGTCAGAGCTGTCTTTTTGGTATGTATATGTCTGGTTTCAGCAGTAAAATTTTAAAATGGAACTATGGATGGTGGAAAATGCTCCTTAACAGGGCTTTTTTTATGTGCACCCAACTAAGTAGCAATGTAAATTTGGGATATGGATAAATGAAATCAAAAGTGCTTTATTTTGTTTTTAGATTATCAGCCATAATCTCATCTTCACAGTTGTACGTATTTCCTTTGCTACCTTATGCCTTTATATTCAATTTTTTTTTTATGAATGAGCTTATGTACACTTTCATGATAGGTAGGCCAAGTCAACATTGGAAATTCTGAGGTTGTACTTAGCGCAAAGTGGCCAAGGTACTTGATTAGTCCAAGGTTTCTGTAAAAATGCCATTCACTTGTTCACTAGTCGACCTGAATCAGAATCAGGTTTATTATCACTGAAATTTGTTGCTTTGCAGAAGCAGTACAATGCATTACATTTAAAAATATAAAAAATATAGGCTTCAGGCATTCAGATATTCACTGTGTTGTAGAAAATTAATCCTGTTCCCACTGCTACACAAGGTAAGTTAGGAACATTTAAAACATGTCCTTCTGGGCCTAAATCCTCTTCTTGCTGCCATGAGTGTCCTCCCCACTCACGTCATCTGATTACTGAGATTATTAGATTCTAAACCTCATATTTAAAATTGATAATGTTGTATAATAAGAGGAAATAAGATTAATTGGATAGTTTCCCCCAAAAGATGGCAGAACACAATGATCCAAATAGTCTTCTTCATTGTCATGTGAAGATGTGTTCTTACTGTCTGCTGAGTTCTAGGGTTAAAATTGAAGAAGAGAGGATGGAATCAGTTATCAATAGACAAATGTTAAAGTACATTGTAACTGCAGTTTTGTCCAGATTCCACCATGTAGTCTAAGACAAAATTATTTTGTTGCTAACTCCTGATATTGAACAAATGTCCCAGACACACTGTTGGTAAGTTCATGGGTTCTAATAGAAATTGGGTTACTGAACCTAAGAAAGGAAGAGAAGGAGAAATCAGATAAACAAGTAACAGATGCTGAAGCTCCAAGAGGTTTTGAGTCCAGCACCTTGACAGGAAAATGGAAAGGACAGGAAGAGAGTGGTCAGGTAGAAGTTGGGAAGGTGAAGCTTGGAAAGGTCAAAAATAAATGGGTAATGGCAATGATATAATTGGAAAGGCTGACCTAGAGTAACACAGAAAATAGAGAAAAGAATCAAAATATCAGGAGGGAGAAATGGAAATCTAAGAGGCCTTGGGAGCACACGGTTTAGGAGTGTCCAGTCATGGCAAAGTGTATGAAAATTGTCAGCCATGATAGGATTATCAGTAATTTTGGAGAACTTTGAGGATAGCATCTGAAAAACAAATGTTGATCTTTGACTATGACCTAACTTGACATGAGATGGTAAAAACAATGTGGTAATAAGAAACAGAAAATGTGATTTAAAAATTCCATTTAAAGTTTTCTAATTTTCTGACTTCTGATTTCTTGATCTTGAGTAAAATGGTATTATGCTGCAAAAATCATCTTTGAATTCTTAGATCACAACTTGATTTGTGAGTAAAAACTGAGATAATGCCTATTTTGCTGTTTAATTAACATTTCACTAACAAATTCACAAAAGCAGGCAGCTTAGAAGTGAATATATGCTGAAAAAAGAATCTTCGTTAGCAAATTGTTAAGAAAAAGCAAAATCAATTTCATTATATCAAACAAATGAGTGTCTTTCACTGATGCATGCTGGTGGTAAACGTCATAGACTCATGCCACATTGTTCTTGTTTGTGCATATTTGCTCAATATAAAATGTAATAGAGTTAGATCAGGTGGATTCTTGCAGGTATAAGACTTGACAAATGCAGTGAAAGAAAAGGTCTGTTGAATTGATTGAAGTAGAACAGAACTAAATGAGTTTACTTTTTAAAAAGATAGATTAGACTCAATGCCAAATAATAACAAAGAGAGAACAATAAACATTCTGGACATGTAAATACTGTCAGAAACAGACGGAGTGGACTGATAAAACAAATCAGATTTGTTCTTAAGTGAATCTATGAGGCAGGTAGCTTCCAAGATAGAAGTAGCTTTTGGTGGTACTCAGCAGATGGTTTCTGTGAAATATTTACTGACTACTACAGTAGACTCCAAAGAACTTAACTGTATCTGATAAAATCTATAGTCACCAGCCATTACTTGGGTAAGAATTGACCCCAATGTATTAATCAAGGAAAGAAAGGACTAGCATCAAAGAAATATATAATGGGACTATCGGGTAACAATCTTAAATATGGTTGTGGGATTGTTTAAGTATTTAATATATAACACTTTTCAGTAAATGAGATAGTTTATTCAGAGTCTACACTAACGCGTACAATTGGCATAACATGACCCACTTCAATAGCAGCAGACCAGGCACAAGAAGGATTCATGTATAGAGCAATACTGTAGACAAGAGAATCAGCTAGTCAATGTGCCATTGGAATAATTTACTTCCAGCAATGGATGCCCCAAGAAGGTCTGTTTATAGACGGTGTGATATAATAGCATAAAACTGGAAGGAAGCTGCTCTTGAAGTTCTGAACAATTACTCAATGAAGTTTTGAAGATTTAAGTTAAATTCAGGCAAGGATTCCTCTTGTTGTTCCTTATGTGCCACTCTGTTTCACTGCTAAGTCAATTTTCCTCCACGTAGGATATCACTTGGGATGGTAGTAATAACACAAAATTTGCTTCGGTGGTGGATATCAAAATGCCTCAACTAGAATAGATCAGCTGCACCAAGCTGATGAGCTCTGAATAAAATAAGTGGAAACTGGACCTGCAACAGATGGCAAGAGAAGTCACATGAGGGTGAAACCTCATTGATTGCATTCTCATTACTTTACCTGTCACAGATGAAGAATTGCACAGCAGTGGGTTAAAGACCACATCTTCAAATTGACATCGTCCAATGTGTTGTGTAACACTGGCAGCATGCTGAACAGGGTAGACTTGGAATGGGCTGAGCATCATAAAGTTAGACAAAGACAAAGGGTTGTAGACCAGCAGCTCAACAGAATTGTATCCCACTAGCATCTGCATTTCATCAGAGAAGTGTCCTAAGCCCAATCAACCTCAAATGTTTCTTCAGTTACCTTTTCTTCATCATGTCATTAAGTGGGAAAAGATGAACTACGAAAGGAAGCTAGCAAATAACATCAAAGAGAATACTAAAAGCTTTTTCAAGTATATAAAGAGTAAAAGACAGGTGAGAGTAGATATAGGACCGATAGAAAATGATGCTGGAGAAATTGTAATGGGAGATAAGGAGATGGCGGAGGAACTGAACGAGTATTTTTCATCAGTCTTCACTGAGGAAGACATCAGCAGTATACCGGACACTCAAGGGTGGCAGGGAAGAGAAGTGTGCACAGTCACAATTACGACAGAGAAAGTACTCAGGAAGCTGAATAGTCTAAGGGTAGATAAATCTCCCGGACCAGATGGAATGCACTCTCGTGTTCTGAAGGAAGTAGCTGTGGAGATTGCGGAGGCATTAACAATGATCTTTCAAAAGTCAATAGATTCTGGCATGATTCCAGAGGACTGGAAGATTGCAAATATCACTACGCTATTTAAGAAGGGGGCAAGGAAGCAAAAAGGAAATTATAGACCTGTTAGCTTGACATCAGTGGTTGGGAAGTTGTTGGAGTCGACTGTCAAGGATGAGGTTACAGAGTACCTGGAAGCATATGACAAGATAGGCAGAACTCAGCATGGTTTCCTTAAAGGAAAATCCTGCCTGACAAACCTATTACAATTTTTTGAGGAAAGTACCAGTAGGCTAGACAAGGGAGATGCAGTGGATGTTGTATATTTGGATTTTCAGAAGGCCTTTGACAAGGTGCCACACATGAGGCTGCTTAACAAGATAAGAGAGCATGGAATTACGGGGAAGTTATATACGTGGATAGGGCGTTGGCTGATTGGCAGGAAACCGAGAGTGGGAATAAAGCGATCCTATTCTGGTTGGCTGCCAGTGACCAGTGGTGTTCCACAGGGGTCCGTGTTGGGGCCGCTTCTTTTTACATTGTACATCAACGATTTGGATTATGGAATAGATGGCTTTGTGACTAAGTGTGCTGATGATACAAAGATAGGTGGAGGGGCCGGTAGTGCTGAGGAAACAGAGAGTCTGCAGAGAGACTTGGATAGATTGGAAGAATGGGCAAAGAAGTGGCAAATGAAATACAGTGTTGAAAAGTGTATGGTTATGCACTTTGGCAGAAGAAATAAATGGGCAGAGAATTCAAAGTTCTGAGATGCAACTTGGGAGTCCTCGTGCAGGATACCCTTAAGGTTAACCTCCAGGTTGAGTCAGTAGTGAAGAAGGCGAATGCAATGTTGGCATTCATTTCTAGAGGAATAGAGTATAGGAGCAGGGATGTGATGTTGAGGCTCTATAAGGTGCTGGTAAGACCTCACTTGGAGTATTGTGGGCAGTTTTGGTCTCCTTATTTAAGAAAGGATGGGCTGACGTTGGAGAGGGTACAGAGAAGATTCACTAGAATGATTCCGGGAATGAGAGGGTTAACATATGAGGAATGTTTGTCCGCTCTTTGACTGTATTCCTTGGAGTTTAGAATAATGAGGGGGGACCTCATAGAAACATTTCGAATGTTGAAAGGCATGGACAGGGTGGATGTGGCAAAGTTGTTTCCCATAATGGGGGAGTCTAGTACGAGAGGGCATGACTTAAGGATTGAAAGGCGCCCATTTAGAACAGGGATGCAAAGAAATTTTTTTTGCTAGAGGGTGGTGAATCTATGGAATTTGTTGCCACAGGCAGCAGTGGAGGCCAAGTCATTGGGTGTATTTAAGGCAGAGATTGATAGGTATCTGAGTAGCCAGCGCATCAAAGGTTATGGTGAGAAGGCGGGGGAGTGGGACTAAATGGGAGAATGGATCAGCTCATGATAAAATGGCGGAGCAGATTCAATGGGCCGAATGGCTGACTTCTGCTCTTTATGGACTTATGGTGTTATGTCAGAAGTTTGGATTTTATAGTGCCGGTGATCAATTATATTTGCCGTTCTTCAGAAAATGAACTATCCATGCTCGTAAACAGCAATACCTGGGTGACATTCATAGAACGTAGAACAACACAGCACAGGAACAACAATTAGTCTGGGCTCCATGAAATTTTGCCCACAATATCTGAGCTGAGTGTGATTCATGTTGATAGATAGGAAATGATATCCATACCATATAAGTGTCAGGCAAAGGACACCTCCAAAAATAGCTATCGTCCATGGCAATTCAATTGCATTGTCATTATTAAACCAGATTTGGGAACAGCTTCTTTCCAACTGTGATAAGCCTGCTGAACATATCCTGACTCGGATCTGGGCCATACCCTCCAAATATCCGGACCTGCCTCTCGGTTTTTTTGTACTACCTTACTTTCCATTTTTCTATTTTCTATTTATGATTTATAATTTAAATTTTTAATATTTGCTATCGATTTGTAAACCAGGGAGCGTGAAGCGCAGAATCAAATATCGCTGTGATGATTGTACGTTCTAGTATCTATTGTTTGGCGACAATAAAGTATAAAGTATAAATCTACCACGAACCAAGATTCTGGGGTGGGAGTTGGTTTGGGAGATTAGGAGTGGTGATGTTAACACCAATCAGAAACTTATTTCAACTCACCAGGTCAACAGAATGCTGCAAAAGAACAGGCTACAGTCTAACTATTCTGTACAGAATGGTTCACTACCAAACTCCCCAGGATGTTTCCATCAGTAGTAAGACACAAGACATAGGATACTCCCTGCTATCCTTCATGAAGACAGCTAAAACAGTACTCAAGAAGCTTCACCCTATACAGGATAAGGCAACATTATTGGTTGGCACTCCAAATATGCATTATAAATATTCACTGTCATTATCATCCAAATTTTGTAAATCCAAAGTGCACAATCAATAATATGTATTGCAGCAACATCCAATGATTCTTAAACAATATTTTGTTACCAAGAAGGGCAAAAGACACTTATATCACTTGTCAGTTCATTGCCAAGTCATACTTCAGATCAGATCATTCTCATTTATATACACCAGGATGAATAGTCCCATCCTGAAACATTGAGTGTTTACTCCCCTCCATGAATGCTGCGTGACCTGCTGAGTTCCTCCAGCATTTTGTGTTCGTGGCACACTATTACAATCAGATCTTATTCACCAGATTTCACAGTTCAATTTCCAGAAAACATGAAGTAACACAGTGGCTTGGTCACATGGGGGATGATTTTGAATACCGCATTATTTATGTGGCAGCTGAAAGGGATTGGCATTGATTCCATTTCATGTTTACAGCCAGGACTCGTTATAACTAAACTAGCAAGCAGCCAGTATGAGACATCCTCTCCTTTAGAAGGGAAGAAAGTTGAACAGGCATCTATTCTTAAAGGTAAATTCCAACACCTTAAGGGAGTGGATGCCTCCTTCAGTTATGAGAAAACAGGCAACGGCTGGAATTCCTAGATTCTTAAATGCAGTTTTGTAGGCAACAACTGAGCAGACGAGAACAAAGTAATGTCCTCTAAGTTATAGAGTCATAATACACAACAGCACAGAAACATGCCCTTCGGCCCACCTAGTCCATGCTAAATCCGGACCATAGCCCTCCATACCCTTCCCATCCATGTACCTATCCCAATTTCTTTTAAATGTTGAAATCGAATCAGCATCCACCACTTCAGCTGACAGCTCATTCCACATTCTTACCACGCTCATGTTGTGAGAGGGTGGAAGAAGTTCTCCCTCACATTCCCCTTAAACATTTCACCTTTCACTCTTAACCCATGACCTCTATTTCTAGTCTCACCCAATCATGAGCAAACTGAGAGCTTAGATCAGTGGTCCCCAACCTCTGGTCCGCGGACCGATACCGGGCTGCGAAGCATGCAGGGGTGCATCCGTAGCCAGAGCACACCCAGCACATCTTTAAGAGAAAAGCCGAAATAAACAAGCTAATTAATTAGGTGCCACCCAGAAGCCAGTCTTTATTAGAAAAACTGTGGTGGAGAGGGTCAATAACTTTAAATTCTTCGGCATTAAGGATCGATGTTTCCCTCTCTGAAAAGTGTCAGAGGATCTATCCAGGGACCAGCACGTAACTGTCATTACAAAGAAAGCACGGCAGCGCCTATACTTTATTAGAAGTTTGTGTAGGTTCAACATGTCACCTCAATCCTGACAGCCCTGTCTTTTCGGCCTGTCTGGGCTGGCGTTTAAATTGACCAAACAATAGAACATCTAAAGGCTCCAGCGCCCTGGAAAGAGGAGTGAACATCGAGTAGAGTAAGTGAAATCGGCAATCGCCTCTCATCTGGGACGACATTTACGTGCCGGGCGTAAATGTCAGGATGAAGACATTTCATCCATTTCTGCGGCCTGGAGGTTGGGGACCACTGGCTTAGATGATTATAGATACTCAAGTTGGAAGATAGAGATGCAAATTGTAAGGGCCCAACCTTCAATAATTACTGAATTAACTTGGATTGTCTGCTGGAACTTCTGGAATCTTTTAGGAGATGAAGATGAATCCACCAGGATCTTGGTGTAGTTCTCCCAATTGCACTAATGTTCTGCATTATACAACGAATTCAATAGACCACAAGGCAACAGTATCAGTTTTACTCAGAAAAAAATCCTTTCACTGCTTGGCAACCTTTGGACTCAAGCTACAGCTCTGATACATTCTATAACAAATAAAGATTTTCATTATCCTGGAATCTAGTTCTCCCTTAATTCTGAAAATCTCAGTAAACTTCCTTTTGTCCTTCTCCATTCCAGTAAATCAACATTCATTTCATACTTTTTATAATATGGGGGATGCTTCATCTCTTTGACTGCCAGAACAATCCGACCAATCCCATTCTTCCAATTATTTCCCAGTATCCTCTTCCTTCTCACGGGCCCATCAACTCCCCCTCTTCTCCTGCAAGCAGCTACACCAGGAACAATTTAAAACAACTAATGAACTAATCAATCAATGCATTTTTGGGATGTGGTAGGAGAATGGAGCAATTTGGGGGAGAACACCACAGAGAAGCACCCCAAGTCATTATCTGGAATTATTATTGTCACATGTTCCGAGATACAGTGAAAAGCTTACCTGCACCAACCACTGAACCACCACATCCCCTAAACTTGCAGTACTTCATATTATAACTACAGTGAATTAAAATTGTTTGTCATCTATTAGGGGCAAGATTTCAATGTTCTTACAAGAGAAAATCTGCAGATGCTGGAAATCCAAGCCACACACACAAAATGCTGGAGGAAATCTGTGGGCCAGGCATCATCTATGGAAAAGAGTAAACAGTTGATGTTTCAGCTAATACCCTTCTTCAGGACTGGAGAAGAAAGATGAGAAGTCAGAGTAAGAAGTTGGGGAGAGGGGAGGAAGAAATACAAGGTGGTAGGTGATGGGTGATACTGGGAGGAGGAGGGTGGAGTAAAGAGCTGGGAAGTTGATTGCTGAAAGAGATACGGGGCTGGAGAAGGGGGAATCTGATAGGAGAGGACAGAAAACCATGGAAGAAGGAGAAGTGGGAGGAGCACCAAAGGGAGGTGATGGGTAGGTAAGGAGATAAGGTGAGAGACGGGAATGGTGAAGGAGAGTAGGGTGGCCATTAATGGAAGTTAGAGAAGTTGATATTCATGCCATCAGGTTGGAGGCTACCCAGATGGAATATAAGGTGTTTCTCCTCCAACCTCAGTATGGCTTCATCACAGCAGCAGAGAAGGCCATGGAGTGACATATTGGAATGGAAATGGGAAGTAGAATTAAAATGAGTAGCCACTGGGAGATCCTGTTTTCTCTGACAAATGGAGCATAGGTGCTCGTTGAAATGGTCTCCCAATCTACGTTGGGTCTCACCGATATACAGAAGGCTACACTGGGAGCACCAGATACAGTAGATGACCCCAACAGACTCACAGGTGAAGTGTCGCCTCACCTGGAAGGGACTATTTGGGGCCCTTAATGGTAGTGAGGTTGGAGGTGCAGGGGCAGGTGTAGCACTTGTTCCGTTTGCAAGGATAAGTACCAGGAGGGAGATCAGTAGATCAGTAGGGAGGGACGAATGGTCAAGGGAGTCGCCTAGGAAGCAATCCCTGGGGAAAGCAGAAATTGGAGGTGGGGGTGGGGAAGGTTCTTATAATGCTGCTTGTGAATGATCAGTTTATTCATGAAATTACCAATGTATTCAACAGACCTGGGTTGCAGGACATGGATGGATGCAGCAAGCCCAGAAATGAATAATTTCCCAGAAGTGTCTTTAACAGATGATAACGTTCCAATATGCACATGCAAAAAGCCTAGCATCCTTACTATCATCATCTTCATTATGTACCATGTCATATGACATAGGCAAACTGTTCTTGACAAATTTTTTTTCTACAAAAGTGGTTTCTGTAGAAAGAAATGACCCAGCCATTATCAATACTCTTCAGAGGTTGTCTGCCTAACATCAGTGGTTGCATAACCAGGACTTGTGATATTCACCAGCTGCTCATAGGACCATTCAGCACCTGCACCCATGGCTTCACATGACCCTGAACAAGGGACTAAGCAGGTGCTATACATTGCACAATAGTGACCTTCAGGCTAGCAGAGGGAAGGAGTGCCTTATACCTCCTTCGGTAGAGATGTGTCTCCACCTCATCACCTAATCCTTACTATAAGGCTTCAGATTTTTAGGTTTATCAATAGGTTGCTTCACCCCCTTGATTGTTTTGGTGCCAATAGCTTAATATAAATGAAGAGAGGCTGCAATTAAAAAACAATCAGGAAAGTGCATATACCAATAAATACATTTTTAAAATTTGCATGCCTACAACATCTTTTATCTCCCTAGAACAACTCAAAGTGCTTCAAGAACAACATGACTGTTGTTAATGCTTTTAAGTAGGAAAATTTAGCAGACAGTTTACATACAGCAGGGTTCTATAAAGATTAAAATGATAAAAAGATAAGGTAGTGATAATTTGTGAATGTACCTTTGCACGACACATCTGATCTCCTCCACACAATGACGTGTGTTCCATTATGTGATCTAGAAGGAGAAAATAAGACCTAAGATCCATGAAAACACCACTGATGGAGTAGGTTTCATGCGATACTGCACAGTGTTGACTGAAATGTCTTAATTAAGGGGAACCCACAACCTTGTAACTTCAAGGCAAGAGTCTGGAATGAGACAGAGAGACACTTTCTTTTTATGCCATGGAGTGCATAACTTTATGCAAAAGAACATGTTGTAAATGTTGAATGTACAGAGAGTAAAAGTCTGTGTCTATTAATTAATTTTGGTCACATTCCAATGTTCCATAGTAAAATAATTACCTTAGCTTTGTACTTCTGCTTAAGTTCAGAATATATTTCCTTTCTTTCAGATGAATATTACAAAAATCCAGTGAGGTAAAGAGTAGCAGTTGACTCCTTCTACCGTAGGCCTCGAACTTATCAAACACCCCTTGTAGTATATAATATTTCATTTATCAGAGAACAGGTGTAATGCTAAGAATATCCACCCTATAATTGTACCAAAGCATAAAGAAAATCTTTTTTTTCTCTCTTTGTATTGTATATTACATTATGGCTTTGTACTTTGCCACAATGTCCGGGACATGCTGTTTCTCTCCCTTCTGAATCTCTGTATTTGAATTAGGTTTTTTACTAAAATGTACTTTTCTCTGGAAGGAATTAAGAGCAGAATGGTTATTTATGTAAGAAATGAAATGGGGTTAACTTCAGATGGGTAAAGGAAAAGAAAAGCCACAAAAGAAAACCTAGTCTCTGCCTGTACCAGAATAACTCCATGATTATATATGATTCCACAATCTCTCTGAGGATACTTCCGCAGATGAAAAGCACAAATAATTTTGGCACGAGGGCAGAGTAAAGTGACACTACAACTGTGGCCTTTCAAATAATGATCATCCAAATTTTATGAGCAACAAATAATAAATTTCAAGGCAATCTTCATGAGTTTTGCATTCTATACTCTTAAATCTAAACAAAGGGAAGAAACCCAGGTGATCCTAGGGATCCTGATTGTCCTCATCAGCTTTTCCCCGCTGCGCAGTATGAGATCTCAGCCACTCCCATTAAACTTGCAAAGGGAGAAGGTCATGTCCTATGAAACTATACTCATTTGTCGTATGTGGTGTGGCACTCCAGTTGTTAGTATTGCAACGTAGAATGGGAGCTTTAAACACTGTGAAGCCTCAGATGTGGACTTTTCAGTTTTCCTTACTTGTTTTGCTAGTCATTTGAAAGCAGGAATTTATTTGTTCAGTCTGGCTGATGCTCATTTCTGATGTCTGGAAAAAAATCAAATGAAATTGTTGCTCTTCTGAAGGAATGTGCATATTGCTCTGCTCCCAGTGAAGGCTGAATCAGAGGAAGAAGGCTGTCGAAAAGTTTATAATTGTTCTGACTATCCTCAGATTTATTGACAGTGACTTTTAATAATCTCATCACTGCACTGACAAAGTTAGAATGCACTTTAGCTGTGTAATATTAATATCTGCACACTGAGGTGATTCTTCTGGTTAAATTACTATTACTGCAGCTTCATCATAATGAGAAAGAATATCATTGTGCTGTTATCAGCCGTTTATTTGTAATGAGTACAGGGAGGCGCTTGGAAAAACAATAATTTGCTTATTGGGCAGCAGTTGTATTTATTTCACAATTTTACCTTTCCTTGTTTAACATTGCAATACAAGGTGCTATCATTGTGCCTTGTTCACATATTAATGCTGTGAATGGGAATATAAAACCAGAGGAAATATAGAGCAACAGACTAGAATCCTGCAATGTACTATATGGAATGTGCTGAATTGATGAGTTAAAATCCTGACTTACAGTTGAAAATCTTAATCACAGACAGAATTGCAACAAAATCTAGATGTAGATATCTCATTCTCAGGCTGGGCAAAGCAGAGTTCAACACGTGTAGTTGACCTATCTATTATGAGAAATAATGTTGACTTTCCTTCAATCAGAGCTGACTTCATTACTGCAAAGTTAAAAACAGAACATTGTCTCAGGGGTTTACCATTCTCTAAAAATACTAGCTCGATATATTGAGAAATTCTAAGTACAAGATACATAAATGAATGTTGCTTCTGTTATTTGTAGCATGGGTTTATAAAACATTATGTTGGAAGACCTCTTCAAGCACAAAACTGGAACTATCTCAAGATCAAAATATTGGAGAAGATCAAACTGACAGTTAGCTGGTAGTTCCATTGAGAAATGCAAGATAACTGCAGTATGTGCATCTTGAACATCCCAAGGGTTTGCACCAGAGCACCGCAATAGAATGTACTGGATACCAGTTGATCACTGTTGTGTCTGATGGCACTTCATCTACTCAGTTGATGGGACTGATATACTTCATTTCTAAACACAAGAGATTCTACAGATGCTAGAGATCCAAAGCAACACACACAAAGTGCTGGAGGAACTCAGCAGGTCGGGCAGCATCTATGGAAATGAATACACAGTCGATGTTTCAGAACAAAACCCTGCTTCAAGATTGGAAAGGAAGGAGAATGGCGCCACATAGCTAATCTTTCAGTTTTACACCAGATGCATAGAAAGCAATGCCAGTGAGGTTTTCAGCCCCAAATCAAAAGATAAGCTTAGCCAAGGTTTTTGTTTATTTCACTACATACCTATAGTTCAATTAATTAATAGTAGTTTGTTAAATGTAAATTAATTACTTTTATTCAAAATAATTTGTAATTTGTTTAAAGTTATAGATACCTATTTCAATGCTTTTAAATATGCCAAGGCCATTCGGATGGAACTGACAGAGATGTCTCAGGATGTGATTTCCTTTGGCAGATCAGGCACATCACTCAAATTTTCAGGTCATTAAAGATTAAAGATTAGCTTTTGTTTGTCACATGTAAATCAAAACATACTGTGGAATGTTTTGTATCAATGACCAACACAGTTCAAAGATGTGCTGGGGGCAGCTCGCAAGTGTCGCCACGCTTCCAATACCAACATAACTTGCCCACAACATATTAACCCTAACCTGTATGTCTTTGGGATGTGGGAGAAAACCAGAGCACCTGGAGGAAATCCACATGGTCATGGGGAGAATGTACAAATTCCTTTCAGACAGCAACGGGAATTGAGCCGCGACTGGTGACCCCTGACACTGTAAAGCGATTGCGCTGAATGCTATGCTGCTGTCTGGCCCATCGTCATGGTGATGGGAATCCATGCAGCCATAAAAAGCCAGTGAGGGAGGGAGCACAGTTGATGGGTCAGATTGAACCTAATCCAACCCAGTGATTGTCGTGAGTTTGTGACCATTTTCAACTATCCAAGGAGATTTTCAAACTGAGCAGCTTGCATCTACAAATGTTTGGATGAGCAAAAGTGCTATTCTGTCATTTCAAAATCTTAAACTCAGGGACAGTGAAGGACCAATGAGACATTTCCAAGTCAGGATGGAACACACTTAGATGGGAGCCTGCTGCTGATGGTGCTCCCTTGTGCTTGCTTCCCTTGTCCTTGTTGTTGAAGAGGTGTAGATTTGGCAGATGCTGTCAGAGTAATGTTAGTACTTTTTATAGATGGTACACACCACAGCTGCTCTGCAATATCTGTGTAGAGAATAAATAGGTAGAATCAGATTCAGGTTTATTATCACTGACTTAATATGATGTGAAATTTGTTGTTTTGCAGCAGTAGTGCAGTGCAAGACATAAAAATTATGACAAGTTAAAAAAAAGTAAAGACAGAGTGCAAAAGACAAATGGATGAGTTAGTTTCTTGGGTTCACGGGCCCTTCAGAAATCTGATGTCATTGGGGAAGAAGCTATCTTAAAGTGTTGAGTGTGGGCTTTCAGGATTCTGTACCCCCTCCCTGAGGATAGTAAAGCAATGAGGGATCGCCTGGATTAGTGAGAGTCTTTAATGATGGACGCTGCCTTCTTGAGGCACCGCCTCATCAAGATATCCTTGTTATGCCCGGGACTGTGCTGGATGAGTCTACAACCCTCTGAAGCCTCTTGTGATCCTGTGCACTGGGGGCTCCACACCAGGAGAGAACCTATCAGAACACTCTCCACCATGCAGCTATAGAAATTTGCAAAAGTCTTTGGTGGCTTACAAAATCCCCTCAAGCTCCAAATGAAATAGAGTCATTGGCATGCCTTCTTTGTGATTGCATGAATGTGTTGAACTCGGGATAGAACCTGAGTTGTTGACATCCAGGAAGTTGAAACAACTTACCCTTTTCACTCCTGACACCTCAACAAGGACTGTTGCATGTTCTCCTGACTTCCCCTTCCTGAAGTCTACAATCAATACCTCGGTCTTGCTGATGTTGAATGTGAGGTTGTAATGGCAGTAAGTATTGATGTCTGTCTTGTAAGGATTATTTTTGTGTTCCTTATGAAAAATATGTCTCCTGCCTCATATCCCTGCAGACAATGTCTGTGTCCTCTACTTTGTTGGGAGATAAGAATATTGATGCTGAATTGTGATTCAGCCTTCTGTTTCCTTCTGCTTTACAGGCTCAACTTCCATGGGCTTAGGTCTTCAGGTGTTCTTGCAGGATATAGCAAATGACGATGGAGACTCTGCACCTGCTTGGCATTTCCTGATCTGATCAGAAAATGTAATCGAATCTTGAGGAGAAAATAGAGTTCTTCACCATTATCCTGGTACTTACCTGCTTCTTGTACATTTGCTCAGCTGCTGGGATGGGAGAGCATATTGTGTGTGGGAAGTTAAGGAAGTAGAAGGTAGCCTGTATGACCCGCTGAGCTCCTCCTACCACAACTGTGCACTGCATTCTACAAATGTTGCCACTGGAAGAAGCAAGTGGGTGTTTCCTGAAACAGAAAAATAGAAGAAGTCAAAGAATTTCCACATGACTCATCTTCCTGCTCTGACATTCAATGAAATTATGGCTGATCTTCTACCTTGATGTCATTTTCATGAGCTAACTGCAATACCAAAAATCTATCAATCTTTACTTGGAATATATTTTTGACCTGAGAGGGGCAAAAATGTATTTAAAACCCCCTCAAGTCAAAAATTCCAACTACTTTCAATCCTCTGGGTGAAATATTTCCTCCACATCCATTGTGAAGGGCCAACGATACATTTCTAAGACAGGGTGGAACACATTTGGATGGGAACCTGCTGTTAACTGAACCCTTGTAGAAGAACACAAAGCTAATATCAATTCAGCAAATGTGACAATGTAACTTTACCATGTGATGACTGAGCGACCATTTCTTTGTGGTCCACCTTTATTTCACTAGATTCTTAATTTAAAAATCATCCTTGGGTTGTGTTGCCTTTGAAGTGAATTATTATTCTAAAGCTTAAGGTGAACAAGATGAGCTGCAGTGCTTATCTGTTGCATCTCTTGAGGGATAAAGTATGGAAAATAGCTGAGGAATGTGCATGTAATTAAGGTGTACATTTAGCTCGATTTATGACAGACTTAGCCTTTGAAGCAGCTCTATCTATAAACTTAACAGAAGTCAAAGACAAGCAAAAATAAATGGAGCTTGAAAGACAGCTACTTGAGGCAGTGCTTCTGAACAATTTTTAAGGAGCTGCAATATTTTGAAGAAACTAGAGTATCTGTAGTTTTGTCAATTTCAGATAGAAGTTGTGGAAATGAGCAAACTTCATGTTAATATTTTCTTCTTGCGTATGCTATATGTATGTGGACCATAGCAGGTTTGCCGGACAGGATCGGTGGGAAACATTTACGGTTTCCTGGTTCACAAGCAGCGCTGGATCCATCAGGTCTCACATTCCTTTATGCCTTGACATGGGAAGTTTGATTGTCTGCCTGTAAATTCAGATTGCTGCCAAAATTAGACTGAAGCCTCATTCAAATACTGTTACATTGACCGACTATCTGGATCAGACTATTTGAAAGCTTGCAGACCCACCAAATGTATAGCAGAAGTGTGTTTGTTGGCAGTACTAATAGTCTACATTAACACATTTTAAAACTAAACTTAAACTAATCACTATCAGAACAGAACAGCAGTGGCTGGAGTTTCTGGGCCAATTCAGAAGGCATGGGATAAATACTTCCCAAAGACAAAGAAGTGCTCTAAAGGGAGGATGAGGTAAATGGCTGACAAGCAAAGTCAAAGACAGCATAAATGCAAAAGAGAGGGTATAATATGCAGCCAAAATTAGTGGAAAGTCAGAGGTTTGAGAAGCTTTTAATAAGAACAGAAGGCAACTAAAACTAGAAAAGATGAAATATGAAGGTCAGCTAGCCAATAATATCAAAGTTGTTACCAAAAGTCTTTTTTCAGATACTTAAAGAGTTGTAGAATACACCTTCTGGTGCTACTTGGACACGTCTTCAGCGATAAACCCAGGTCATAGGGTGTTTCGGGTGTTTAATCATCAGACAACCTCGACCGGGCGACCCAGCCAGGGGTGATCAGCCCCCGACTTGTATCGAAGTGGCGCACTAATCCATGGATTCCCCCTTCGGGTCCACAGCTACCACAAGGCCTTTTCAGCAGCCTCCAGAATGTTCTTGGTGGCGCTTCTGTACTGCAGTCCTTTAACTCCAAGGAGTTTTAGAGTCTGCTGTAATGAATGGCCAGCAAAGCCCTGGCACCCAACTTCAACTGGTTCACAGCCATTGCTCCAGCATTCTGCAACAAGATCTATGTATTTAGCCCTCTTGTGCTCATTGGCCTCTTCAGTCCGGTCTTCCCAGAGGACAGCAAGTTCCAGCAGGACCACTTGTTTTGTAGACTACGATATTAACACCATGTCCAGGTGGAGCGGAGTGGCTGTGATGTTCTCTGGGAACTTGAGCTGCCTCCCTAGGTCGACTTGGAGCTGCCAGTCTTGCGCAGTGGCAGGAAGCCCTCCTGAGGAGCTAGGCCGATGTTGAGACTTCTCCCCTGCTCTAACAAAGGTGATGGACTGTTTGGGAGTGTGCTGAGTTTTGCTGTCTTGAATTGCTGTGCTGATTATGTCCGCCATAGACCTTAGGACTTGGTCATGGCGCCAGCGGTATCGCCCTTCCCCCAACACCTTCGGGCAGCAACTTAGGATATGCTCCAAGGTGCCCCTCTTCTATCACAGTCGACATGCTGGAGTGTTTGCCATGCCCCACCTATGCAGGTTGGCCGGGCTTGGGAGAACGTCAAAAACTGAATGGATGAGAAACTTGATGCACAATGGTTCTGCTCTCCAGAGCTCTGTCCAGGTGAATTTGCGAGGTTCCGCATGCTCCCATCTAGTCCAGGCGCCTTGTTTGTACATCTTGCTGTATCGTTCTTCCTCCTCTTCTGGTTATATCTTGTCCTGAACCAGTTGACGCTTCTCCTTTCCACGGGTTTTGTCGTAGCGTGGTTTGGGAAAGCAGCCCAGTCCTGCCCGCCCCACCACCACAGTGCCCACCAAGATGTTGTGCTGCAGCCGTGCCTCCGCTCTGTCGACAGCTTCCTGTGCCTGCCACTTCCTCCTGGTCTTTACACGGATTTCTGCCGAAGCAACTTTAACATCAGAGGAGTCTCAGTACATCATAACCTCCCTGGCTCAAGTGACTTTGAATTCCTCTGATAGGCCGCTGATGGGGAGCTGCAGCTTGGTGGATTGCCCATAAGGTCCGGGCCAGCGCCAACCACCTCTGGAGAAACTGACTGATGGTCTTCTGTAGAGCCTCCACTGTTGACATTGGCACCTTGTAGACTAGAAAGGGCCAGAGTAGCCTTGGCAGGACTCCGTGTTGGTACATCCTGGCTTTGAATTTTCCTGGAAGCCCCGATTTGTCAATAGCGGTGAGCCAGGTTAACAAGTCGCTCCTGGTTTGTTGAAGAGCGGCTGTGTCCTTCAGGGAACTGTCGAAGATTGTGCCCAGGCTCTTGACTGGTATTTCTGTCACCGTTAGAGTCTGGATCCCTCCCAGGGTAAAGTGGAACCGGTCGGCCACTCTTCCCTTCTTCAGGACCAGAGACCTGGACTTTGGCTAGTTTAAAGCTCATCCTTGCCCATGAGATGAGCAGTTCCAGCCCTTGAAGGAGCCATCTGCACCCAGGGACGGATGTTGCCATCACCGTCAGGTCGTCCATGAATGCTCTTATGGGGGGCTGCCGAGTACCAGATCTAGACATGGCACCTCTACATTCCACCTCCGCTGAATTGACAATCATGTTCATGGCCAATGAGAAGAGTGACACGGATATTGTGCAGCCAGTGATTATGCCCTTCTCCAGCCGATGCCAGGTGGATGTTAGTGACCCTGAGGAGACTCTCAACATGAAGTTGCTGTAATAGTCCAGACTGAGGATTCGGATCATCTCTGGAACATGTTGTCTTCTCAGTGCTGTTTCAACAAGCTTATGTGGGATGGATCCATAGGCGTTGGTTAGAGTAAAGGAGAGGCGAGAGAGGATATCAGACCACTGGAAAATGACACTGGAGTGGTAGTAATGGGGACAAAGAAATAGCGGATGAACTTAAAGAAGATTTTGCCTCAATCTTCACTCTGGAAGACACCAGCAGTATGCCAGAAATTCAAGAATGTCAAGGGGTAGCAGTGAGTGCTGTTTCTATTCCTAAAAACAAGGGGCTTGGAAGACTGAAAGGTTTGAAGGTAGATAAATCACTTGGACCAGATAGACTTCACCCCAGGGTTCTGAAAGAGGTAGCTGAAAAGATTATGGAGGCATTTGTAGTGATCTTTCAAGAATCACTAGATTCTGCAATGGTTCCAGAGAACTGGAAAATTGCAAATGTCACTCATCTCTTTAAGAAGGGAGGGAGGCAGAAGAAAAAGAAATTAGAGGCAAGTCAGAGTGATTTCATTGGTTGGGAAGATGTTGGAGTCCACTATTAAGGATGAAGTTTCAGGGTCCTTGAAGGCAGATGATAAAATTGGCCAAAGTCAGCATGGTGTCCTTAAGGGGAAATCTTGACTGACAAATCTGTAGGAATTCTTTGAGGAAATAACAGGCAGGATAGACAAAGGAGAGTCAGTGATGTTGTTTACTTTGATTTTCAAAAGGCCCTTGACAAGGCTGTGAAACAAGATGGCCGGGTTCTGGGTTTCATCTTACTATTTCAAAACAACTGGGTTTCAAAACAACTGTTTTGGATAATTGAGGAACAGGAATTTTTTAGATTTCATTCAAGAAAAATATCAATTTTTCCTATCTCCCGGATCATCTTTTAGAAAGTTAAGGCTATGATAACCTAAAACATGACTTATAACAATGTAAACCTGGTTTATATGGCACCTTTAACATGATAAAACATCCTAACCAACTTCACTGAAGTGTTGACACTGGATAGGATAGGTACTTAAAAGAGTAAATTTTGAAGAAGGTTTTGGGATAGGCAGAGTTGAAGAGGGAGTGAGGCTTCTGAAGGAAACCGAGGAATGACTTACATAATACCAAATTTTTAAAACATGCATGCTACTCTGAACCCTAGTTTATAGAATGACAGAAAAAAATGCCTATGTACTTCTTTGAAAAAAAATGGAAGCCCTTCCTGATCAGAATCAGGTTTGTTATCACTGACATATATCGTGAAATTTGTTTTTTTGTTGCAGCAGCATACAGTACTATACATAAAAATGCATAAATTACAATAAGAAAAAATGCATATATCTAATAAAGAAAAATTCAGTAAGTAGTGGAAAAAGAGAGCAAAAATAGTGAGGTAGTGTTCCTGCGTTCATTGCCCATCCAGAAATCTGATGGCGGAGGGGAAGAAGCTGTTCCTAAAATATTGAATGTGTGCCTTCAGGCTCCTGAAACTCTTCTCTGAAGGTCATAATAAGAATAAGGTATGTCTGAATGGTGGAGGTCCTCAATGATGCCATAAGACATTTCTTTCACCATAATAAAAACCTGTCAAAAAAGCTAAACATTTAAGAATACTACTTGAACCCTATTGCTCCCTGCACCTGATCCTCTCAGCTGCAAGCTCTAAATAAAGCCACTGCTACATTTAAGCAAAAAGGTTGTCATTTTTTAATTTTGCATTAGTAAACAGCAGATCCCCACAATAAACAGCAGAGAAAATAACTCAGAAAAGATACTTTGCACATTCTGCATCTGGCTTTGTACTTGGATTAAACTGGAACATCATTGGAAGAGATGATCATATTTCTATTCTTTGTGACTTTTGATGGTACCTTAATCAACTTTTACATATTACATTTCTCATGTTAGCTTATTAAAATCAGGATATTTTGTCAAATAGAAACAATCCAGAAACAGGATTCGTTCAATTTTCTTGCTTGTTTTGCTCTGAAATAGTCTTTTTTTTCCAAGGTAGGATAGGAATTTCAAAAAACTCCTTTCATCATAAAGCTGCTTTTGAAGTTGCTGGAACATCTGCTGCTACATAGGTACTGCAGCTTAATTAAACCATGTGTCTCCTAATAATTATACATTAAAGACATAATGTGTAGTGTACAAACATCTGCGATACAGAGGCCGAAGCAATAGTAAATGGTCACTGTATGGTTTTTACAGCCCAGTTTTACAAGGTGCATTACACCTGAGTTGCTTTATTGTTTGACTTTGAACTTGCATTGAAGGTGTTTAGGCATTTAGCTGAACAAAGAGTTTTCTAAGAAAATGCCCTACTGCACAATGCTGGCAATCAGCATGATGCAAATATTATAAGGAAAGGCCATCTGTGATAAATAAGTCTAATTTCTAACACCAAAGAATATAACTAGGTGGGAAGAAGGATAATTTTGACCCATATTAGTGTGGTTTCAATTCATTAGATTGCTTCCTGGCCATGATGAAGTTATTCAATGAACAGAGTTGAGAGGACACATTGCACAGTAGAATAATGGAGAAATATGTAATTGAGACATACATGATTTTGTGAAGAATTGGCAGGGGAGATCCTGGCAGGATCTTTCCTCCAAAACAATAGGGTGTGAGTATGTTATCTGGATCATGTGCAGGCAGATGAGATTTAGTTTGATTTGTCAATGTGTCAGGCAGAGACATAGTGAGCTGAAGGACTGTTACTTTGCTGTACTGTTCTTTGCTCTATAAAAGGGGTCACTCATTTAGTGCTGTTCATCAGGATAAAATCCTTTGCACCGACGTTGTACCAAAAGCTAAATCACTGAGTATAATTTTGAATGTTAAGGAAAGTAGAGGACATGGGAAATCAGGCAGAGTAGAGTTGAGGCACAGGATCAGAGGTGATCTTATAAAATGGCGCTGAATTCTGGAGAGGTCCCACACCCACTCCTCATTCTATCTCTTTGCACTTCTGTTTTAAGCCTGCCAGCTCTTATTCTGAAACATTGCAGTTTAAATACTGTATATCCCAACTGTAATTCCAAACTGAACATTAGGACTATGTCTACTGGCAGCTTCCCCCTTCCTTTCCACTCCTGATGAAGGTTCTTGGCCTGAAATATTCCTTTCCATAGATGCCGCCTGACCTGCTGTGTTCCTCCAGTATTTTGTATGTGTTACTATAGAACTTTATTGCTGTAATATAAAATGTATTAGAACCAAAATGCAGTATTTGCCCATACTTTTGGGCAGATTTCATAGAATGTAACAATATTTAGATTATAGAGAAAAAAATTGATGAAGGAAAGCATCCTTTGTAAAGTTGTATCATTGCTGTCCTAATAAATGGAGTGAATGTATAGCCACTAGTAAGTGGATGGCTATGTCATGACAAATAGGAGATGGACCATAAGACATAGGAACAAAGTCAGGCCATTTGGCCCATTGAGACTATCTGCTCTCTGTGATGCGAAGGCTGTGAGACTGCCCTCTACTACTGTGCTTCCTGTCTGTGAAATTGCAGTCATTTCCCTGCTAATACGATGAACTGATTATCGAGGCTGGTCTTATTTCTTTGAATTGGGTTCCTTGCTTTATGACTGCTTGTAAGCAAACAACTCTCAAAGAGGCATAATTTATATATTCTTTGATAATAAATGTATTTTGAAACTTTGAAACTTTGAATCTGCTCTGCCATTCTATCATGGCTGATTTATTATGCTCCTCAACCCCATTCTTCTGCCTTCTCCCCATCACCTTTGATGCTCTGACTAATCAGGACCTATCAACCACTGCTTTAAATATGCTCAATGACCTGCCCTCCACAGCCTTCTGTGGTAATGAATTCCACAGATTCACTACACTTTGGCTAGCAAAATTCCTTCTCATCTCTGTTCTAAATGGACATCTCTCTATTCTGTAGTTGTGCCCTCTGGTCCTCGACTCCCCCACTATAGAAAATATCTCCACCAAATCCACTCTATCTAGGCCTTTCAGTATTCAATAGGTTCCAATGAGATCACTCTCATCCTTCGAAACTACAGTGAGTACAGGCCCAGAGCTATCAAACGCTCGTCATACATCAGCCCTTTCATTCCCGGAATAAGTCTTGTGAACATCCTCTAGACCCTCTCCAATGCAAGCATATCGTACTTTAGATGAGGGGCCCAAAACTGTTCACAATACTCTAAGTGTGTTCTGACCACTGCCTTATAAAGCCTCAGCATTACATCCTCACTTTTGTATTGTAGTCCCCTCAAAATAAATGCTTATATTGCATTTTCCTTCTTTACCACCAACTCAACCTGCAAGTTAACCTTTAGGGAATCCTGCATGAGGTTTCCCAAGTCCCTTTGCATCTCTGCATCATTCCTTCATCATTCACCTCCTTTCCACAGATATCTCTATACTTCTATCGAATTCATTGAATCTCACTGGCTAGAAACAGCCCATCATGCCTGGTTACTCTTTGAAAGAGTTATCTCAAAAAATCTTCTTGCCTTGCTCATTTCCAATGTAATACATTTTATTTTGCCCTTTCAATTAAAATCAAAATCCTTGTTATAAGTCACTACTTGTCTCCCTTTTGGTAGTGGATTTCACATTGTAACAGCTCTCCAAATAATAAAAGGAATTTCCATAATTTCCTGGTTTCTTTTAGCCATTGTTTCTACTCAGACTCACTTCCACAGGTTACTCAAACAACAGGAATTCTGCAGATGCTGGAAATTCAAGCAACACACATCAAAGTTGCTGGTGAACGCAGCAGGCCAAGCAGCATCTGTAGGAAGAGGTGCAGTCGATGTTTCAGGCCGAGACCCTTCGTCAGGACTAACTGAAGGAAGAGTGAGTAAGGGATTTGAAAGTTGGAGGGGGAGGGGGAGATCCAAAATGATAGGAGAAGACAGGAGGGGGAGGGATAGAGCCAAGAGCTGGACAGGTGATAGGCAAAAGGGGATACGAGAGGATCATGGGACAGGAGGTCCGGGAAGAAAGACAAGGAGGCAGGGGGGACCCAGAGGATGGGCAAGAGGTATATTCAGAGGGACAGAGGGAGAAAAAGGAGAGTGAGAGAAAGAATGTATGCATAAAAATGAGTAACAGATGGGGTACGAGGGGGAGGTGGGGCATTAGCGGAAGTTAGAGAAATCAATGTTCATGCCATCAGGTTGGAGGCTACCCAGACGGAATATAAGGTGTTGTTCCTCCAACCTAAGTGTGGCTTCATCTTTACAGTAGAGGAGGCTGTGGATAGACATGTCAGAATGGGAATGGGATGTGGAATTAAAATGTGTGGCCACTGGGAGATCCTGCTTTCTCCGGCGGACAGAGCGTAGATGTTCAGCAAAGCGGTCTCCCAGTCTGCGTCGGGTCTCGCCAATATATAAAAGGCCACATCGGAAGCACCGGACGCAGTATATCACCCCAGTCGACTCACAGGTGAAGTGTTGCCTCACCTGGAAGGACTGTTTGGGGCCCTGAATGGTGGTAAGGGAGGAAGTGTAAGGGCATGTGTAGCACTTGTTCCGCTTACACGGATAAGTGCCAGGGGGGAGATCAGTGGGGAGGGATGGGGGGGACGAGTGGACAAGGGAGTTGCGTAGGGAGCGATCCCTGCGGAATGCAGAGAGAGGCGGGGAGGGAAAGATGTGCTTAGTGGTGGGATCCCGTTGGAGGTGGCGGAAGTTACGGAGAATAATATGTTGGACCTGGAGGCTGGTGGGGTGGTAGGTGAGGACCAGGGGAACCCTATTCCTAGTGGGGTGGCGGGAGGATGGAGTGAGAGCAGATGTATGTGAAATGGGGGAGATGCGTTTAAGAGCAGAGTTGATAGTGGAGGAAGGGAAGCCCCTTTCTTTAAAAAAGGAAGACATCTCCCTCGTCCTAGAATGAAAAGCCTCATCCTGAGAGCAGATGCGGCGGAGACGGAGGAATTGCGAGAAGAGGATGGCATTTTTGCAAGAGACAGGGTGAGAAGAGGAATAGTCCAGATAGCTGTGAGAGTCAGTAGGCTTATAGTAGACATCAGTGGATAAGCTGTCTCCAGAGACAGAGACAGAAAGATCTAGAAAGGGGAGGGAGGTGTCGGAAATGGACCAGGTAAACTTGAGGGCAGGGTGAAAGTTGGAGGCAAAGTTAATAAAGTCAACGAGTTCTGCATGGGTGCAGGAAGCAGCGCCAATGCAGTCGTCGATGTAGCGAAGGAAAAGTGGGGGACAGATACCAGAATAGGCACGGAACATAGATTGTTCCACAAACCCAACAAAAAGGCAGGCATAGCTAGGAGTCGACTGGGGTGATATACTGCGTCCGGTGCTCCCGATGTGGCCTTTTATATATTGGCGAGACCCGACGCAGACTGGGAGACCGCTTTGCTGAACATCTACGCTCTGTCCGCCAGAGAAAGCAGGATCTCCCAGTAGCCACACATTTTAATTCCACATCCCATTCCCATTCTGACATGTCTATCCACGGCCTCCTCTACTGTAAAGATGAAGCCACACTCAGGTTGGAGGAACAACACCTTATATTCCGTCTGGGTAGCCTCCAACCTGATGGCATGAACATCAACTTCTCTAACTTCCGCTAAGGCCCCACCTCCCCCTCGTACCCCATCTGTTACTCATTTTTATGCACACATTCTTTCTCTCACTCTCCTTTTTCTCCCTCTGTCCCTCTGAATATACCTCTTGCCCATCCTCTGGGTCCCCCCCCCCCTTGTCTTTCTTCCCGGACCTCCTGTCCCATGATCCTCTCGTATCCCCTTTTGCCTATCACCTGTCCAGCTCTCGGCTCTATCCCTCCCCCTCCTGTCTTCTCCTATCGTTATGGATCTCCCCCTCCCCCTCCCACTTTCAAATCTCTTACTAACTCTTCCTTCAGTTAGTCCTGACGAAGGGTCTCGGCCTGAAACGTCGACTGTACCTCTTCCTAGAGAAGCTGCCTGGCCTGCTGCGTTCACCCGCAACTTTGATGTGTGTTGCTCCACAGGTTACTCTTCAAGTTTTGTTCATCAAGACACTTGATTTTGCCAGGCTAACATCAGTTTGCATTTGACGAGACTCCTATCACTTTGAAATGTGATTTTAGAGATGTCTCAACATATGAAGAACATTTGAGACTATCTTTTAATGAAGGATACCAATTGACTAAATATGTTTAACTATGTAAATGTAAATGATTTAGAACCCATGTCAGTGAAGCTTAAAATAAGCTGTTAAAATTTAACAAAGATGTTATATGTTTAAAGAGATTACAGGGTTGCAGTATATTTTGAGATGATGTTAGTGAAACTAAAGAGAGACAGTGAGGTTGAGAAATTGCAGCTAAAATCGTTACTGTCTATGCATGGTAATTAACCATTAAATCAGCCAGAGAGGGACTTTGGATGGAATGCAACAGAATTATTTGTGTGATGCTAATTTTGCAATCATCATCATCATCATCAGGTGCCATGCCAGTTTGAGCTTTGACTGCCATGGCCCACACACTCCTGTTTCGGGTCAAGTGGATGAATTCATTGGTATTCATTTCCAGTTCTCTGGCTGCTGTCTCCATCATCATTTGTCTTTGTCTTCCTCTTGCTTTCTTCCCTTCAATCTTACCGTGCATAATTACCGTGCATCCTAACTCCTCTTTCCTAATCACATGTCCAATGAAGTCACGTTGCCTTTTCATGATATCATACATTATTTCTCTTTTTGTGTTTGCTCTGTTCATGCCATCCTCGTTAGATATTTATCTCGTCCATGATATTCTTTGCATCCTCCTCAAAAACCACATCTCTGCTGCTTCAATTCGTTTCCTCATCTTACTAGATATTGTCCAACATTCTGAGCCATATAACATAACTGGATAAACGTAACATTTCAGTACTCTGAGGCGGGTTGTCATACCTAGTTTAGCATTGGTCAGTATACTCTTCATTCTCGTAAAGGTGTCTTTTGCCATCCCTATTCTTCTTTTGATGTCCAAGTCGCACCTGTCATTTGATGTCACCCAGCTTCCTAAGTAGCAGAAGTTCTGTACTTGTTTTATGACTTCCCCATTTATTCTCAGCCTACAGATAGGATTCTCCTTCTTTTTGGATGTCAGCATACATTCTGTCTTTTTGCAATTGATAGACAGACCCATTTTTGCACTTCCTTCAATTTTGCAGTACCCATTTTTATTATAAACAGAACTGCTTTATGCAAAGTTGTAGGATCATTATTATATTTTAATAGAAATAATCATCCAATACCAAAATCATTAAATTATGTTTTGGGACAGCATGATTTGAATAATTTGGGTTTAATTGCCCTTTCCATTATTTTAGCAGATATATCAGCCAATTTATTATGAAAATATATATGAATATATGAAAAAAATTTGAATAAATGTTAATTGTTTAGTCTACCCAAATAGCATGCCTGCAGTATATCTAATTATTAAGCAATAGAATAAACATAAAGAATAAATATTTAGAAAAAGTCATAAAAGTGCCGGGCATTCTGCCTCCAAAATGTAGTCAATTTTAAAATTGAGCTTAAGCATCTTGATTTTGATTTGGAGCTGATGAGATAAATTTAAACAAATGTGAATGAACTGTCACTTGCTTTCAGCTTATGCTTTTGGACCAGTTGTGAGCTAATAGGTTTCAATTCCTTACTTACATCATGTAGCAATTTTGAACAAAACTATTAATTCTTTTTATATTGTTCTAACTACTATATATTCATTCATTCATTCATAGCTCCGTCTGTCTAAGTAGACAATAGATGCGCCCGGTTTTCCGGGGCGCAGACCTGGACGATGAATATGAAGATCCTGGGCTGCCAAGACATCAAGATCCCCCTCTCGGCCTCACGGATGTGGTCCAAAGGAATGCAAAGCAGTACATTTGGCATCAGCTTGGCTGCAGGAGCTGCCGGGAGGTGACGTGATACGTCATCCAACCGCCTTAGGGGCTCCACTCCGGATTTGTGTAGGGTTTACTCCTTAGCCTTCTCTTCTCCCGAAGATACCCACAAGGCAGTGGGATCTGTAACCCTTGATAGGGGCCCATACCGGGTACGGTCAGCCGGAGCCAGCTGAGTCTGGGACTACTGTATAATTGCAACAGTCACACCATGTGAAATATGAACATAAGGCAAAATGTTTTGCAGTTGCAAATGAAAACCAGAAATTTTGGAAATGCACAGACAGTCCGTTAAAGTCAAGTGAATAATGTGTTAATTTCATGAATGGAAAATCTAAGCCTAATTTCTCTTTTATTTGTTAATAGCAGCAAGGAAGAAAATGAATAAATGAATTTGGACCATCCATTCTTCAGCCACTTTCTTTACAAACACCAGCACCTCCCCCAATATCGAACTATTAAATGTAACTAGAGATCATGCCAGCAGTGTGCTAAAAAGATGTCAATAAGGCGGACCTTGGAAACTTTGCCAAGGTCACCTTAAATCGTGGTACTTAGCCACATGTTAAGCAACATTGCTGGCAGTGAGGAGTAAGTCTTGTCAATGGACTCTGCTTGAGGCATCAAATCATATTTTTACTTTTAGATCTTGATCAATCGGCTTTGTATTTCCAAAATCTTCCAAGCTCCACAATATCTAAATTAGAAATTAAAATGGGCAGTTTATGGTACATGAGTATATTATGGATAGGTGTCTGCATTGCCCACATTAAATGTATAATTTTAGTCAGACCACACTTGAGAGGAACTGAATAGACATTAGCTGGTTGCTCACAGAGAGGACGCATCAGAGGGGAGCCACCTTGCATATTTTTGCAATCATCTTACTGGCTAGGTAGGGTGAGCAGCTGATAGCAATCCCACAACACACTTCCTGCTTCCCTGCTCCCTCAGTCAGGAAGACTTGGGCAGAATGTATTGCCTAACATGCAGTAGAAAATTCCAAAAAACTTGATTCCAAGGCTGTCACAAAGTTCCTACCACATAGGTGGGCAAACTGGAGCCATTGAATCAACTTTGGCTCCAACTGACATTTTCATTGGCATAAGAAACCAAATGGAATATTGAGGAATTGGCTTGATTTCAGCATAGCATGGTCTCTAAAAGTATGATCCACTTCAGCTCAAAACCAAAGGCATCTGCTGGCATTTCACTGATCTTTCTGACAACTTTATCCTCATTGGAAGCACAGCAATTAAAAAAAAGGGATAGAAGTTAAAATTACAAGCAACCAAGCCTGCCCAACAATGGGATATTTCAATCTCCCATTAAAACTGTAAGATTATGTTTTGCTCATCTGAAAATAATATATGGTTTGCAGCAAGGTAGCTAATTCAATAAAGTTGCTGCCAGAATTCTTACCTGCTTGGCTCTAGCCTTGGTTTACATTACCTAATGCAAAACAGTTTCAAGTTATATTTTGTTTGAACATGTGAGATGTTGTAAAGAGTAGCATTTCCATCAAGATACTTTCAATATTCTCTTTCTGTCACTTCTATAGGATTTCCGTTGTATTTCCACCAAAACTACAATCAAGGATCAGAGGATTGCCTGCTGAACTCCTACCCCATACCTATGCAAGATTTCTTGAACTTGTGTCCATAAATATTCACAAAGTGGACAGTGTCAATAGCATGACTCCTCATCTATGAGACCAAGCATAGACCAGATGACTATTTTGCAAAGTACGTGCATGCAGTCCACAATGGCCATCTTGAAATCTTGGCTGTATGTGGTTTTAACTCTTCTTCCCATTCCCATTCCAACTTGTCTTATCCTTGACCTTTTCCACTGCCAGGGAGAGGCCAAAAGCAACCTAAAATAACTCCATCTCATAGTCCATTGGTTAGTCTACAGTGCAATGGTAAGAATTTTCCAATTTCAGGTAACCCATTCACTTGTGTACCTTTCCTACACTCACCTGCTCACCCATGTCTCTCTCCCTTTGTTCAGCTTTTCCATCTCTCACTGTCCATTTGCCTAGGCTAATCACCCTTCTCCCACCTGATTTCATCTGTCCATCACCTACATACCTATTTACCTGGATTTCCTCTCCTTTGGTCCATCTTTCTCCTCCCTCTACCATCTGGTCCAATCTGCCCACCATCTCTCCCTGCATCTGTTTCCACCTATCGCCAAGCAACCTCAATGTCACCCCACCTCTTAGTTCTACATGCTCAGTCCTGATACACACAAAATTTATCAATTCTTTTACCTCCATGGATCTTGAATTAACCATAGAATTTTTCCAACAGTTTTATTTTTCTTTGCTCTAGTTTCCTTGTATCTCATGAGGTGAGAGCTTATTTTTACTACCATTCATTGAGGTCATGTAAAAGATTTTGACTGAATTTAGCAAAGGGACCTTTGCAGAATCAAAATCAGGTTTATTATCACTGACGTATGTTGTAAAATGAGGGTGTTTTATGGCAAGAGTACAGTGCAAGACATAAAAGACAAGGTACAATAATAAATAATTAAATAAATAGGGCAAAAGAGGAATAGTGAGGTATGCTTCTTTCCTTACTCTCATCTAGAAAGAACACTAGAGTCTTGGCCCAAAATATTGACTATTCGTTTCCATCTATGGATGCTGTCTGACCTGCTGAGTTCCTCTAGCATTTTGCGTGTTTTGCCACTGAATCAACTTACTTCTTGCATTCCATAAGAACATAAGAAACAGGAGCAGGACCAGGCCACCAGGCCCATCGAACCTGCTCTATCATTCGATAAGATCATGGCTGATTTTGCCATGGACTCAGCTCCACCTACCATCCTTTTCCCCATATCCTTAATTCCCCTACTACGCAAAAATTAATCCAACTATGTCTTAAATATATCTAGTAAGGTAGCCTCTGCTGTTTTTCTGGGCAGACAATTTGACAGTTCCAGTACTCTGGGAAAAAACAGTTTCTCTTCAACTCTGTCCGAAATCTATTGCCCTAAATCTTAAGGTTAGTTCTAACATCACTTACTAGTGGAAACAACTTTGCTGCCTCTGTCTTATCTATCCCTTTCATAATTTTCTGTTTCTATAAGTTTCTCCATCTCCAGAATCAACCTGGTGAACTGCCTCTGTTCCAAAACCAGTATATCACATATTCACTATTTTCTACACTATTTCCCTGACTCTATTCTCTTAATAAATCTAAGCAGTCAGTTAGAGAAGGTTATGTTCTATCCAGCTGAAAGAGAGTACAAAAATTATTGTGAAAAACAATAGGTGCACAGTTGACACACAGAAGCCACTTGCTCCACAGCCGTAATATTAATTGGTGTGTAATCCATATTTAAATTATCCCACATTACTGGACTATGCATATGAGCTAACAAAACAGCACAGGCTGGAATAGCAGATCTTAACAGGAGCATGATGAATTGCTTTTGGATGAGTTCAAAGAGCAGTGATTAACTGAGACTCTGTTGGAATGGCCACCATTAAAGTCAACCATGTATTTTACTCCAATGCCTCTGCATGTTCCAGGTCAAGCCTTGTGATTTCCTCACACCAGCCACTCCAAATGCATCAAACAGATTACTCATTTCCATCTCCATAATGGTAAAATACCCAAGCATTCACCAGTACACAGGATGCTTGGCCCTGTATTTGTTCAACTATTTATAGTTACACTGGCAGATTCAGATCCAATACAGTTTCTGTTGTGCTCTGCCACTTCGACTAGTCACATTTTGGAGAGTAACTAAAAATGGAACTTGGGGCTTCCCAGGTGACTGCTGAAATTGGATGTGGTTATTGAGTCTAACTGTCTAGAGTTACACTGTTCACACATGGGATTCCTTGCCCATCACATGTATCCCTTAAGTCCATATATCCCACTGTCCCAAAAGAATCTGGTCCCAGTCCACTGGGCACTGCTATTTTAACATATGCTTTACAAGTTCTTTAGTCTCTACTGTTAAGTGTATGCATAAGCATCTATGTTTATATCTGCAAATTTGATTCCATTACATTCATACGGTGAGACTGGGCAGGCAGAATAAAATACAACCAACAGCCAATACTCATCCACTTGTTTAGCAAGAGAAATATTTTTTGCACAGAGCATTTTACTATACAATCAACATCAAAAAGCATAAATATCTCAGCTTTATCTGAGACAACTTGAAAGAAAATATATGTGTGTTGTACACTACATGATGTTCAACAAGATCAGTTGACAAGCAGAAAGTTTCATACGGATGCAGCCAAGCAGAGAATGGATATGTTGAGAAGAACATAGAGAGGACCTTATTGTTATGCTCCTAAATTGTTATCTCAATTGTGTTTTCTTAATCTTCATCTCAAAACAATCAAGAAGACAAATGATTCCTACAAACGTGCAAGATTGGAAAGATCTACACAACTACTCCATGTAAATATAACATATTGATCAAAAAACATCCTTTGTATTTGCCTATTTAAGCGGATTTTTTGGGAATAGTGGGTGTTGTTACAAAAGTATTTTACAAAGGGCATTTGCAAGTCATTGCACTGGGGCAATATTAAATCTAAAACCACACCATTGAATGTATTCAGCATCTTTGTGCATAGGTCATGCAAAATATGTTCCTGTTCCTCTGTGTGTACATGTTTGTTGTCAGTTGTAGGAAATTCTTCTACACATCTGTCTTAACCAAAGTGTAACAGACATTGGGGTTGTTACTGCAATACTGAAGTGCACGTGTACCAAAGAAACAATATTGCCTTCGCTGGAAAAGTAGGAGGATAATACACTACACTAGGGTGATGCAGAGAAGCAAATGTTATCAGAAGCATATGGCGAGTCCACTATTAAAACCAGCCATATGTTCTTCTCTGATGATCCAGATGCTGTGAGTATTTCAGACAAAGCCTTCCCCTTTCCTTGGACAATCACTTTGAAGCCTGTGAAACAGCATGCAGGACATAACTAGACAGTTGAGATATCTTCTGCATATCTTAAAGAAGATCAACTTTATCTGATCCATGACTATTGAATCCAACGTGTCGACTTCTGTTAGTTTCTCTTTAAGATACTTTTTCACATTTTGATCCTAATTTTCTGCCCTCCTCATTGTTGAATTTGAATAGACCTCTATTTACTTCCCTGCTTTTCCCCTCCATCAAACTAAATACATTCCCAATGTCTGACCCCACAGCCATTAGCTTTGCTACCTAATTGATCATCCCATCCTGATCACACCCTTTTGCCCTCAGCAACCACTACAATGCCTGATTGTTCCCTGATTTCAGTTCTAAAGGCACATACCCAATCCTGCCTCCTGGTTCAAGAGTCCCTAGCCAAAGGGCACATTCTCCCTGTACCTTGTCTATTCCTGGTAGTATTTGATACGTTTCAACAAGATCCCCCTTGATTCTTTTAAATCTCCCTGAATACAGAGCCAATCAACCCAGTATTGAAATTATAATATCTGTTCCTTCATCACCTCATGAATTGATTTCCTATATATTTTTTCATCAGTCTACAGTCTAAGCATGTTCAGATATAAATCCTTCCTCTTAAATTAGCCTGACCTTTCCTGTCCATAGTAACTGTCTTCATCCGTCTGAACTTGGTTTCAAAGCCTTTCTCTTCACCTTCTTATCCTTTCATGGCCATTTGATCATAACATAGATTCCAAGCTTTGAGAAGGACGCCACTTGGGCCATCAAATCTGCACCATCTCTGTCTCAGAATATTCATCAATAATCCACCCCCTGTCCTTTCTCCATGTCTTTAAAATATTTTATGTTTTTCAGATACTCATCCAATTCTCCATGAACTTTATCCAGCCCTTGCTAATATTCAATTTGGTCCAATAAAAGCAATACAGCAATGACGCTGGAAGGCTAAAAGAACATTCAAAGTACATAAAATTGATTACATGTGGCTGTTTCATTTGGTACCATACAATTGAAAATGTACTTAAGATGGAGTAAATAGAAATAAGAATTTCAGGGTTATTCTTTGGATACTCGACTGGGCACCTCATGGTATGTGTTGCACTTGTTCACTTCAGACACATATCAAATTACATCTTTCTCTCTTGAAATATTGCAAGGAGATTAGAGCAGATATCATTGGTCATTCCTGGGACAATCAAGTCTTGGTAAAATTAAACTGGGCTGGGAGTTGACCAACATAAATCCAATACTGAACTTTTGAAACTCTCCATCTTCCCCACTACTGCACTTCTTCTACAGATTCTGCTCAGAATCCTTCTGACCACTGCAGACCCTACCAAGGTAACCTCTGTGACCCATCGTGGAGGTCTTGAATTTATCCATCACCCAACCAGATGTTCACCTGATTTGTGTCCACAGCCTGACCCTGGTTGCTGACCACCAAACCCCTGCACCCACCCCACCACAGCAGCTTACATAATTGTTGACCCTGCTACCCCCCTCCCCACCTCTCTAATTCTGCTGACCTACCAGGTGTAGCTGCCCTGATTATTGAAGCACTCTGGTTCACTTTACATCCACAAGCCCTCATACTCAACAACTCTGGCTAAAGGTGGCTTATTTCTGCAGTCAGGCCCAGTATGAATATAGTGATTGGTTTAGAAGAGTAGTAGTGGAGACAGGAATTGTGAAAGGCTATATGGATTATCGGAAGGTCAGAGGTGGAGAGGGTCAGCAACTTTAAGTTCCTCAGTGTTGTTATTTCTTTCAGGGGACCTGTCCTAGGCCTAGCACGTAAGTGCAATTATGAAGGAAGCACAGCAGTGCTTCTACTTTCTTAGAGGTTTGCAAAGGTTTGGCATGAAAAACTACTATAGATGTGTAGTGCAGAGAGTATTGACTGGCTGCATCATATTAAGTAATTAAGCAAAACTGAATCGGTTGGTTGGCATCCGTCTGTCTTGAAGGACAATGGGTGATCATTATCAGAAGACTGGGCAGAAGGTATGAAGATCCTGAAATGTCTAGTCATCAAGATCCCCCTCTTGGCCTCACTAGTGTAGTCCAAACTAAAACTTATGAAGCAATACGTTTATTATCAGCTTGTCTGCAGGAGCTACCAGAAGGATGTTCAATGTCGTCCAGCTGCCTTAGAGGCTCCACTCCAGATCTGCTGTCTGAGTTTACTTCCATAGCCTTCATCTCTCCTGAGACGGCCCACAAGGCAGTATATATTAGGTGAATATATGTTTATTAAATAGTTGAGTTAAAATAAATAGTGCAAAAAACAGAAATAAAAAAGTAGTGAGGTAGTGTCCAAGGGTCCAATGTCCATTTAGGAATCGGATGGCAGAGGGGAAGAAGCTGTTCATGAATCACTGAGTGTGTGCCTTCAGGCTTCTGTATCTCCTACCTGATGGTAACAGCGAGAAAAGGGCATGTCCTGGGTGCTGGGGACCCTTAATGGTGGACACTGCTTTCATAAGGCACCATTCTTTGAAGATGTCTTGGATATTACGGAGGCTAGCACCCATGATGGAGCTGACTAATTTTACAAATTTCTGCAACTTCAATCTTGTGCAATAGCCCCCCCCCCCCCAATACCAGACAGTGATGCATCCCTCCCCTGCATTGAGCACATCTACAGGAAACGTTGTTGCAGGAAAGCAGCATCCAGCATCAGGGAATCCTCACCACCTGGGACATGGTCTCTTCTTGCTGCTACCTTCAGGAGGAAGGTACAGGCACCTTGGGACTCACACTACCACACTATCAAGTTTGGGAATACTTATTACACCTCAACCATCAAGCTCTTGAAATAACTTCACTCAGCTTCACTCGCCCCATCACTGAATTGTTCCCACAAGCTATGGACTCACTTTCAAGGATACTTCATCTCATGTTCTTGATATGTATTGCTTATTTATTTATTTATTTATTTATTTGTTTGTTTGTTTGTTATTTCTTTCTTTTTGTATTTGCACATTTTTCTGTCTTTTGCACACTGGTTGAATGCCCAAGTTGGTGAGGTCTTTCATTGATCCTATTATGGTTATTATTCTATTATGGATTTATAGAGTATGCCCAAAAGAAAAAGAATCTCAGGATTGTATATGGTGACATATATGTACTTTGATAATAAATTTACTTTGAACTTTGAACTTTGGATTCTTGAGTCCATTGGTAATTAATTGAGCAGAGGGTTTTCAGTAATCAGAGCATTGGCCCAGTTACCAGGATGGTTAATTTGTTCACCCACTGGATATTTTAGTTACACGATGCGATCAGGACATCTGCTCAGTAAATAGGGCTCAGATCAAACCTGTGGGATATTGAGAGTCGCTTTCCAGGAGTGCTGTGTAAACCAGTTCCCACCACTCTCCTCACAAGTGTTACACCCTGGCCAAGGTTTCACTGCTAATGTAATAGTTTTCCTGTTGAAGCACTGCTAACAGTTTTTCTGTAGCAGCCGTCCAATGAGGGAGTGTTTTTTTCTTGCTGTGTGCCTGCGACCGAGGTGATCTAGGTCTTTTGTTCGGTGGAAGGTGGGGAGAGAAGATACCAGAATGGAGAGGTTGTAAGTGCCAGAAAGGAGTGGACTTGGAGTGGGGTCAGGAGTCGATGAAGCCCAGGGAAACTGATGGAGGATTGGCAAAAGGGAAACCGTGAGCTCCAACTTGTGCACATTGGACTGTTTCATTAAAATGGGTCCTTTTCTGTTTGTTTTATTTTACTAACTCTTTAGTCAAATTAAGAATTATAAAGCTAAATTGTTTAATTGCATATGGTGTACTATCTGTCATTTCATGGTACTGATGTGTAACAGGGTAACATATCACGCAGCATCCACACAAACAGTTGGTTTTGCACCTCAGATTCCACATGTTTGGTGGGGCCAGAGACTGTCTTCCCTAGACTTACACAGCCGAGAGAACCTGAGGGTTACACAAGCTAAGACAGTCTCAGGCATTTCTCCTGACAATTCCATCACAAGCACTTCAATAAATTCATGGCCAAAAATTCCTGCACTGAGACGTAAATGCCATGATGCTGGATAGCACTGTGCACTGTATTATGGTTAGCACACTGAAAGATAATCACGTTTTTTGAGCAACTTGTAGTTTGCCTTGATTTTTGTTTTTTCCATTAAGATTGAATTGCACAGTGCATATGCATGTGGTGCTGCATGACACAATTTCTAGTTAACATTTATTTTTAGATTTGTACTAACGACACAGGAAATCATTGAGTTAAAATTTATCCAATCAATTTGTATGTCTGAGGTGTTAGGAGGGTACAGTGGGGTTCCCACTCTGTTCCTTACAATAAACCTTAGCACTGCTAGAGAAAATACAAATCTACAGGTTTCTACACGTTTCTTTCCCTTTGAGATAGGTTTGCATGAGCTATCATGGATTATTCAGGAAGCGCGTAATAAGGCTACGTTTAACACCTGAAAGATGTGCTGTGTTACAAGTGATATTATCGCTTGAAGGTTCCTTTGCGTGTTTTTGTGTCTGAGCAGCTTTATTGGATTAGAGATGTAAAGCAAGGCTGATACATTCTTCCAGCTATCCTACTGATTTCACTACTGGGAAAAGCATAAGAGCAGAAACTTTCATTAATACATCACCATTAATACAACTCTGTACGGAAAGAAGTGAGACATCCTAGCTTTGGGTAGGAACATTGGAATGATGTTCTTTGACAGTCCAGGTGAAACCACACAATTCACCATCTTCCTAGAAGTGAAAACTTGTGGAGTTACTTACTGGAGTATGCCCTACTTGTGATTTATATACAACGTTTGTATTTTATAAGTAAGTATTCTAATTGTGCATTTTATGTGACTGCTTAATTCAGATTTCAGAATGCAGTTCAAATTTCTAAAGTTCAAAGTAAATTTTATTATCCAAGTACATATGTGCCACCATATACAATCCTGAGATTCTTTTCCTTTGGGCATTCTCAGTAAATCTATAGAATTGTATTTATAACAGGATCAATGAACGATTCACCAGAGTGCAGAAGACAACAAACTTTGCAAATGCAAATCTAAATAAATAGTAATAAATAATGAGAACATGAGATAATGAGGTAAAGAGTCCTAAGGTGAGATCATTTGTTGTAGGAACATCTCAATGAGTGTAGCTATCCCCTTTGTTCAAGAGCCTGATGGTTGAGGGATAGTAACTGTTCTTGAACCTGGTAGTGAACCAGTTAAAGACAACAGTACATTTTTTAACTGGGCACACACACACACACACACACACACACACACAAATATATATTTTTTCTCAAAAATGAATTATGACTTAAATATTTTGAAGATGTGAACTAAAACACTTCTCTTGCTAAAAGATATTTTCCAAGATTTGCTGATTTATTGTAAGTAGAGTGATTTGAGTAATACATATTGCAGAACCTGATAATTTATGCCTTACCCCGTAGGAGAGAATTTTAACCCTGATATGAACATAAGAAGTTAGAAGATGTGTGAGAAATAGAATCCTCAGGCTCATCTCCAAGCTGAGGAAAAAACGCAGAGGAGAGAGGTCAGAGACTGGTGATACCATCTCAGTGCTTCATGTGAATTATGATATTCTGCCCAAGGCAATTGACATTTGAGCCAAGTCTACATCGGTGACGATAATTCACTTGATTCAGACTTGGACCATTCTTAGTAGAACGATCCCTGACAACCTTGCACTCCACAAAGATGTGATCATCTATGAATGGGATAAGGAAAATGGGCATTTGCTAAATAAAATTGGATCACGGCAAAAATATCGCATATATGCTATTCAAAATGGAGTTTGGGGAGGGGATCTACAATTGGGGACAACTGCTCTACACAGACAACCCCAACGTAGTCCTAATTAATTGGGTTGGAAGGTGAAAGCTTCTCAGGAAAACCTGGAGACACAAGGGAGTACAGATACTGGAATCTGCAGCAACCACAATCTGGATCAAGCAGCATCCGTGAGGGGTGGGGGGCAAATGTTGTCATTTGAAGTCAATACCTTGCATCAGGACCCACTCATGTGCTGCAGCACCCTTCATCTATTTCAGCTGGAGACTAAAAATGATTGGGCACCCACAGAGAGGGAATACAGAAATTCCAGAGAAAGAGGGGAAAATGGCATTCATCATTATGACTAAAGTTGTGTGTGTAACTGAATCTGCATGGGATGTTCAGGAACTGGAGACTCAAAGGGGAGAAGACAATGGATCCTATTGGATCCCTGAGGAGTATGTCCATGTCATTTGATGAAACACCTCATTTCCGGAGCTTTCAGCAGTCATCGAGACCTGGCTGAGCTGGTAGTGGGTTGGGATCTCCTAATCAAACCCTTCTTCGATAGCTGGAATTTCAGTGTCACTATGCTTGCCCTTAAGGCCGCTATGATAGGAATATGACCATCATCAATTTTATTCTTGAGTGTGTGCTTTCTAACAAGGAAGAGGAAAAGATGCCCTGGCCTTTATTGGGATTCTTTATGTGTAACACAGGACTCTGGGCAGGGTGAGTTGTTCCCAGGGATTATTCCTGCGACAAATATCAACTGCTACTGGAAGATCATCAATTTGTTAGTGATACGCTTTGGTCTGACTGAAAACCACAGGGCTTCCAGGGTAAGACGTCCACAACTGAATGTTCAGACGGAAACTTTCCAAGGGCTATGATTTGAGGGATGCTGTGAGACTTTGGTCAGCACAAGATCTCTGTGGGGCAAGGCCCTTTCACTGCTGCACACCTCTCAGACAGCACTCAGGTGAAAGATGTCATGCCGATCTAGTATAAATCGTGTAGGCAAATGGAATGATGAGTCTTGTACTGTCAGTGGAAATATACAGTGACAGCATATTGTCACTGTATATACATATAGTGTATTATACTGTATATTTTCAAACTTTATGAATAAAGAATAATTTGGGGATATTGATGCTTCATCAAAGATTCCTAGTAGGAGAGCCATACCACAATTGTAAAGATAATAAATATAAAATACCTGCATCATTTCTATGGTAAATTGCTCTTGGAATAGATGAAGGGTCATATATTAATGGACATGGTGCTTTAATAAAGGCTTGCCATAAAAGAGACCAACAATATATCAATGAGTCAAAATGGAAGATTTTGAGAAATTCCTGAATCTGTTGCAAATTCAACTCCAGTCCCTGGAAATCAAAAACAAACTTCAGATGCTGGACATTGGGAATAAAATTCTAAAGTGCTGGAAACACTCAGAAGGTCAGGCAGCATCAGTTTGAGGTAACTCACTTTTCTGGCTTGTTTGAGAACTGACAAGCTCTGGTGTAAGGTTACGTATAGGTAATATTAACACCATCGTTCTCTCTCCATCCGTTGGTCATTTCCAACACTCTCCTTTCAGTTTCACTTGTCAGCAACGGCCCTGATTAGCATTACATTGCTTTATCATGTCCCTTTGTTGTTTTTCTCACCCACATCTTTTATAAGGGCTAGAGTCGCCTCTACTTCCCGAGGAGACTGAGGTCCTTTGGAGTACGCAGGCCTCTCCTTCACATGTTTTACCAGTCTGTTGTCGCCAGGGCAACCTTCTATGTGGTGGTGTGCTGGGGCAATGGCATCAACACGGGTGATGCCAACAGGCTCAATAAACTGATTAGAAAGGCTAGCTCCATTATAGGAGTCAAACTGGACACACTGGAGGCTGTGGTAGAACAAAGGACCCTACAGAAAATCCTGGTAATTCTGGACGATGTTTCTCACCCTCCGCATGACAACTTGGCTGAACAGAAGAGCACTTTTTGTAATAGACTTAGACAACTGAGCTGCTCCAAAGAGTACTATATGAGGTCATTCTTACCCTTGGCCATTGGGCTCTATAATGAGTCAACCTATAGCCAGGGAAGTAATGACCCTCCTCCTGTTAGTCTGTTTGAGGTAACCTATTTTTTATTCTTTCTTTCTTCTCTTCTAATATTTATATCTGTGCACTTGTAATGCTACTGTGACATTGTAATTTCTTTTGGGATCAATAAAGTATCTATCTATCTATCTATCTAAACCAGAAAGTCTGTAACGTTAGAATACCATTCACCCTATCAGGGATGGAAACAGAGAGATTGCAGATACTGGAATCTGAAGGAACAAACAATCTGTTTGAAGAACCCAGTGGTCAAGCGAAACCTGTGAGAGGAAAAGAATTGTTAACTTTTTCAATCAGGTCTTTATGCGGGTTTTGACCTGAAATATCAGTAATTCTTTCCCCCACAGATGCTGCTCGACCTGCGAAGTTGCTCCAGCAGATTATTTGTTACACAATCAGAGGCGTTCCCTTTATTCGATCCACCCATCACCAACCCCATCCTCTGAAATATTCTATGGTTTTCTTTCTTAAGGATGCTTCCTGACTTGCTAAGTATTTCCGGATGACATGCATTTACTTTAACCCTGATTATTGCATGCAAGTCACACCCAGTAGATTGTCAATAAATAAAACAATCATGGGTCCTTTGCTGCATCTAGGCATTGGGCAACTTAAAGGAACAGGAAAAAAATATGATGAAGGGAATGCATTCAGGAAACCTGAGATGAACATTGCAACACAGTGGGCAATGTTGAAAAAAAAATCACAAATTTTTGCTTCATGGCACAAGGGGAGGGAATGAAGAGACACAAAGAACCTTCAAATTGTATAGAAGTGTATCATTAAGCACGAAAGGCAACACAGACAGCAGTTCAAAGGGTCATTCAGAACTGACGGGTTCAGAAATTGAATGAGGCAGAGCAGCTAATGTAATCTCACCCTCTCTTAACTTGGAATGCCTGTATAGCTTTAAATCTCCTTGTTTATCTTAAACAGCACCTTCTTTTTCTCAATAGGTCAGGTCTTATTAACTGTACCAAAAATTCAGAAGTACAATTTACACCATCATAGACAAAGTGGGTGTTCATATTTCATAGAAAATACAACATAGAATAGGATAGTATAGGAACAGGTCCTTCAGTGCAGGGCTGTGTCAAATTAAGCAACTGATGCACAATCACACCAATACCTTCGGCCTGCGCATGATCCATATCCTTCCATTTTCTGCATATTCATGTGCATCCACCATCAACCCAAGCAGCACAGCTAGGATTATTATCACTGTCTTCTATGACAGGAAATTTGTTGTTTTGCAGCAGCAGTACAGTGTAAAGATAATAAAATTACTACAACTTACTAAATAAATAAATAGTGCAAAATAAAAGATAGCGTTCATGGGTTCACAGATTGCCCAGAAGCCTGATTGATTACTGCAAGTGGGTTCATTCAGAAATGTTAGCAATAGGACCTTAAAAGTGAGAACATGTGGATTTCACCCCTGGATTGAATGATTCACATTCAAGAAGGGAGAACCATGTTCTTCAGATCAATGGAGAGACGGAGAATCCGAAGGCCCACAATGAAGAATGCCCATATGAGTTAGAGTAATGTTGTGTGTATAATATAATAAAATATTATATTTGTTAAATGTATATATAATATATTTAATATATTATTGTATATTGCACAATATGTATTGCATAATATGTGATACATATGACTCTTGTGTCTTGCAAAAGTAAGAAGATAACTTTTTATTTATTTTGTTTTAGTGGTACAGTATGGAGTGGGTCATTCGGGCCCGTTGAGCCACGCCACCCAGCAACCCCACAACCCCGTTAACCCAAACTTAATCACGTGACAACTTACGATGACCAAATAACCAACCTCTACGTCTTTGGACTGTGGGAGGAAACTGAGCACCCAGGGAAAACCCACGCCTTCCACGGGGAGGCTTTACGGAGACTCCTTAGAGAATGGTGCCAGAAATGAACTCCAAACTCCAGAACGTCCTCAGCTGAATTTCATACCTCTGCAGGATGTTTTTTTAAAAAGAACAAAAAGCTTTTTCTTAACTATTTTAAGTATGAGAAAATAGACCTCATGTGTTGAGCAATGAGACTAACACGTCTACAAGTTGGGTTCACGATAGGCCACTGAAAAACTGGCATGCTTTGGAGCTATTTTACATTGGAGTACTAAGCAATATGTATATTCATTACTTCCTCAAAAAGTACTTAATTTTTTTTTAAGTGCACTTGCTGTATTTTTGTGCATGGCTTAAAAAAAATCAAAACAGTAACTAAGACAAATTTACAATCAATCAATCGACGACTTGTACAGGATCTCTTAAAAAGAGCCTTAATGTATTCAGAACAGCACCTATATGTTGCTCTTCTGCAAAAATTGTATATTATGCATATTTTGTTATAATACATGTACTGTAGTAGGGATCTACTACCGACCACATTATTTTACACAGTCAATATCTCTGAATGTATTCACACTGAAAGCTTTCACGCTTGCAGTGTATATTGCTATTCTGAAGAAAACATTCTGACGGAAGCCAAACAGCAGCATCTGAGGCTGAAGACTAAGCTAATCCTTGCCCATGTAGCCAATAAATACCAAAGTGATCCTGTTACTAGCTCCAGAATTTACTACTCTATTATTTTTAACAAATAAATAAAATTATCTTCATGTAAATGCATCAATGGGATCAGAAAGTGAATGTCAGCTTGTGACTTGAAGCTCTATTTTCTCATTTTGCCAAAAGTGCAGTCAAGTTTGAGCCAACATCATGTCAGATCTCAGTGACTGATTTAAGTCTTATCAAAATGCCATGCACAAGGCAGAAAAAGATACCTATTGCAGGTATCAACCTAATCAGCACCTGAATGAGTTCCATACAAAGGCTTATCACCTTTTTAAAAGTTACAACAAAAGAGGTAAAGTAATTTGTGAATATATTCGAAGTTCATAACAGGAATACAATGTTCAAACAATCAGGAGTTTAAGGTGGATATAAAGTTCAGCCTTTTTATTGCATTTGAGCATAAGCTATACATTCTTTAAGATTTAATATTTAATCAGTTCTCCTGAAAAATTCTATGTATATGCAGTAATTCTCTGCTAGCTTTTATCATGAGTTTATTCCAGTTTTTCATTGCATAATGAAGAACTGATTAAATACACATGTACAGCAGGAACAAGATACTTCTGGACAAAAGAAATTACCATATTAGAAAAAAAAACCTTGGCAGTATACAGTTGGGTGATTTGTTACAGCTGGGTGCTGATCCTACACAGGAAAGCTGAAAGGAAACATCAGATGCAGAATGAGACGGAGGAACAAAATTTTTCATGAGATATATGAATTCTTCCAATTTATTCAGCAGATCTTCTTTCCTTTCTGCTTCTTTTCTTCTATAAAATGAACCAAGAAATATCACCCAACATTCTGAAAAAATAAGCATTAAAAAGTAAATGGAAATAGACTTCAAATTATCTAAAAGGCGGCAGTTTCATCCCAGAAACAGCTAAGCGGTAAGGAAACCTGGCAGGGAAGTCAGAGAATCGACAAAATTGTTCTTGCATATACATTGGAATTTTTTTAACTCTTTGGCTACTGGATAGACCTTTAACTTCAATCTTATTTGCATAAATTTTGATTAATTCATTGAATTTAAAATGAATTCAATTGAAAACAATGTTGAAGTCCTTTCATTAATTAAAGCGTACAAACAATCAAATATATTAGGGATATCAAAAATAACAAACCAGTGATAGCTGGTTCATAACTCAGGGCTCAAAGGGTTTCTAAGTACCCCATAGTACTGTAATGAGCATCTACTTATTTGTAGAATAATACTTTGGGTACATTTTTAGGCAAGTTTGAATTAACTTGAAAATGGCTTCCACTTTATACCTGAACAACTGTGCATCACAATTAATCTGGAATTATTCAAAGCAAAAGATGCAAGTTCGTTTCTAAGACACAGTCCTAACACATGGATTTTGCATAGGGTATATCACAGAAAGCCAAGTTTAAGATGTTTCCAGGCAGAAAATGGGCATTTTGAGAGTTTCATAAACTTAACTCCCTCAGTCTTATTATTACTAGCTGACTGTCCCATCAACTACATGGTAGCATCCAGTGTTTGGATGTCATTAAGCAAAGTTCCACTATCTTTGTCAGAACTACTTAGGCAGCAGAACTTGAACCTGTCAGTCTAACGTTAATCAAATTAAGTAACAGCCCAATAGCCTAATGTCAGTCTTTATTATTCCGGTGATTTCCATTATTCATGCCTGCTCAAAGTTCAATGTTATCAATATCTTTATAATTCAAATTGTGTTACAAATGGGGATACACTGAACATCTTCCAGGATACAACATATGCAGATCTCAAAGACATTAAGGATTTTCATTCTTGGTTATGTAAGGTAATATATACTTATTTGGTAAATTAGTCTGAGCATTGTGAGCATGAAACAGATGACAAAATCAGATTTATCACAATCTTCATTCCTATTTCCTTTGATTTCAAAGTGAGCAGAAACCATGGTGATTTAAAAGAGTTTTCCAATTGCATACTATTTATTTTTCATTGTTGCATTGTCTGTATTATCCCACTACTTGCTAATTGATTTTTAAGCATGCGGCTGTCAAATGAACACAAGGAAACTAATGAGTAGTTAGTGGCACAGCAGATACCGCTGCTGCGTCACAGCCCCAAGGACTTGGCTTCAATCCTGACTTCTGCACTAGGTTTGTCTGTTGGGTCCATCAATGAGTGGGCGGCCTGTGAGTGCGTAAGTTCCTTCCTATATCCCAATGACCCCTTAGTGTGGTTAATTGGGAAAATAAAGAATCATGGGGAAGCCGGTGTTGCAGGGATATAGGGAATGAAGGAGAGGGAGAATGAGATTGATGAATTGATGATTGATGAGATTAATGAATGCTGAGCACTGGCTGTGTGCTCAGCCAGCTGCTGTTCACCCTGCTGATATACGACTGTGTTGCAGCATCCAGCTCAAACTGTATCATCAAGTTTGCGGATGTCACAACAGTGGTTGGCCTTATCGAGAACGACAATGAGACAGAATAAAGAGAAGAAGTGGAGTGACTGGTGGATTGGTGTGAGAAGAACAACCTCAGCCTGAACGGGGAGAAGATCAAGGAAATCATTGTGGACTTCAGGAAGATGCTGATGGACCATGCCCCTCTGCAAATGCATGGCTCCTCCGTAAAGAGAGTTATGTACACCAAGTTCTTGGGAGTTCAAATCATGGATGACCTAACCTGATCCCTTAATATAGCAGTGCCTCCACTTCCTAAGAAGAATGAGGCAAGCAAGGCCTCCTTCCCCCCCCCCCCATCTTAACACTCATTTTACAGGAGCACCTTTGAGAACATCCTGACAAGTTGCATCTCCATCTGGAATGGGAACAGTCAAGCATCAAATCAGAAGTCCCTACAAAGGACTATGAGAACAGCTGGGAGGATCATAGGAGTCTCCCTAACATTCATCACAGACATTTATCAGGAGCGCTGCATGCACAGGGCTCTTAGTATTATTAAGGCTCCTACCCATCCATCCAGCATCCTCTTTGACTTTCCACCATCAGGCAGGAGACTACAATGCATAAAAACAAGAACAGTTAGAATGAGAACGGGGAACAGTTTCTTCCCCCATGCTGTTAGGCTTCTGAACTCCCTGCCGCATCATATTCGAAGTGTCACTGGGTATTCTGTTCCACACCTTACAATATTTAATATTAATACACTTTAGTTTGTTATTTATGTGTGATTCATCTGTATATTTTATCCGTACTTTCATAAGTTATCGTGTGCTATGTGTGTTATGTGTAATACTGTACTTTACACCCTGGTTTGGAGGGTATATATGATTACATACATTACATACATGTATATAGTTAAATGACTACAAACATGACTTGACTCGTTCCCCTGGAAGAGAGCACAGACCCAATAGGCTGGATGGCTTCTGTCAGTGTTGGTATAAGATAGGTATGAATAGAACTATAACTCCAACTTCAAATTTGAGTCAGCATATATTAGGTAGCACATATAATAGAAATACGAAGGATTGTTTGAACAAAATACAAAACTATGTGTTATTGTTATGATTGTTTGTGTCATAGTTACCATTGAGTAATATTAAGTGGCACACATTATTGAATTGAATTGAATTGACTTTATTCCTTACGTCCTTCACATACATAAGGAGTAAAAATCTTTACGTTATGTCTCCGTCTGAATGTGCAAATTATAGTAACTTGTAATAAATAGTATGTACGGTAAGATATACAACAGGATAGTCAATATAACATAGAAATACAGCTGTGTCAGCATGAGTTAATCAATCTGATGGCCTGGTGGAAGAAGCTGTCCCAGAGCCTGTTGGTCCTGGCTTTTATGCTGTGGTACTGTTTCCCAGATGGTAGCAGCTGGAATAGATTGTGGTTGGGGTGACTTGGGTCTCCAATGACCCTTCAGGCTCTTTTTATGCAACTGCCACTGTAAATCTCCTGAATAGTGGGAAGTTCACATCTGATGCACTGGGCTGTCCGCACCACTCTCTGCAGAGTCCTGTGATTGAGGGAAGTACAGTTCCCATACCAGGCAGTGATGCAGCCAGTCAGGATGCTCTCAATTGTGCCCCTATAGAAAGTCCTTAGGATTTGGGGACTCATACCAAACTTCTTCAATGGTCTGAGGTGAAAGAGGCACTGTTGTGAATTTTTCACTACACAGCTGGTATGTACAGACCAAGTGAGGTCCTCATTAATGTGTATACCAAGGAACTTAAAGCTGTTCACCCTCTCAACCCCAGATCCATTGATGTCAATAGGGGTGAGCCTGTTTCCATTCCTCCTGTAGTCCACAACCAGCTCTTTTGTTTTTGCGACATTGAGGGAGAGGTTGTTTTCTTGACACCACTGTGTCAGGGTGATGATTTATCTGTAGGCTGCCTCATTATTATTTGAGATTAGGCCAATCAGTCATCAGCAAATTTAATTAGCAGATTGGAGCTGTGGGTGGTGATACAGTCAGAGTAAAGGAGGGGGCTTAGGACACAGCCCTGAGGGCCACCTGTGTTGAGGATCAGAGGGGCAGAGTTGAGGGAGCCCACTCACCTCCTGCCATTATTGCAATATCATTAGTTACATCACATAAAGAGTATCAAAATGATTCTATAAGCATGAACTCAGCAAACAAAGTTATCCAACATGCACAAAAAATACAATGAGAGACATCTTAAGTCTTTTTTGTTCAGTAACAAGCTTTCCATCATTACATTTGTTAAGTGAATGTAGGCTTCAATAGGAAAGTTAGAAGTTATCTGAAGCCTGTGCGGGTTCAAGCACAAGTTGGTGCATCAAAGTTTCTTTGTCATAAAACGATAAAGGTTTTTGTCACCTAAATTTCTACTTAGAACCATAAAGTAAGTTAAAATAATGAGCCTGAATGTATGATGTAAGTCACCATTCAATCATATAAGAATAAATGAGATGGTATACTAAAAGTATTATTTGGTGGCAATCTTCAGCTAAGAGATTCAAAACTTTGCAAATGGTCAAAGAAGAAAGTGAATATTTAATCTACTTAGTGGACTTTTATAACCTAATCATCATTTCATTACCCACAAATTATGAGGTAATTGACATATAAAAGCTGTCTTTCTCTCACTAATAAACTGTCACTACACCCACTATTCTTTCTTTAGTCAGAGTGTTAAGGATATTAGTGCTGCTCTTCTCTGTACATGGCACTGGTGTTAATCCAAGATCCACCAAGAAGAATTCATTACATTTCCACAGATTACTATAATTGAAGTTCAATTTGTAGATATGCATCTCAATATCAAAAGATTTGCATCTTGTAAGACTAAATATTTTGTGAACTAATACCTGAAAGGAAAAGAGTTATGAATATTTCTATAACAGCAAAGAGATTAGAACTGTACTTAATTAAATAGTTTGAACAGTGTTCTATATATATTTGAATCAAGTTTATACATCTCAATTCATGCATTGAATTCATTTTTATGCAGAGTAAAATTAATTGCTTATATTATTTAATCAGCTCCTGGTAATGGTGGACAGGCATTTGTCCAGAAATTCAACCCTGACCAGTAGCACTAAAGGTGTCATTGTGTAGTATTCTATCTTCAACATTCAAACTATTATAGCCAGTTTTGGAGACAGAGTGCAATTAACTGACATGACAATGTCGTGCAATTACAGCTACCGACAAGAATAAATTGCTGTAAAAGTGAAATGATTACCTTCTAAAGTAATATGCAATAAATTGTATTTTAATATCTGGATAAAATTAATATGCACTATAAAGATCCTTAAATGCAGGGTAATAGTGGAGAAACAACAGACTGGATCATGCTCAGCCTGTCCCACGCCTCACACATGCCTCCTATGATCATACTTAGCTCCAGGGCTCACAGCTTCATCCTGCAAAGCCATTCCAGAGCTATCCACAAAGACTATCTGAAACTCCAGTGGAGGATTCCAAGGCCTGGACATCAGATTCTCTGGTAGTTTGCTGAAGTCAAAAGCAATTTAACATCTTTAAAATCCCTCTGAAGTTCAGGTACATTTAAAAACAGTCTGAAAAGATATTTTAAATATCGCCAAAATTAAAAAATGAACACAGGAGTTGAATTTAAAATTGAGGTTAAATGACAGGAATCAATAAAAACCTTTACTATTAAGAAAACAAATTAAACCTTTCACCAGCATCATCTTCAGAATGAAAAGCGCGTGATTCTGTTCAAATCATGGGATTGTGTCATGGGCTGAGGGTGCTTTTGGTCACTTAGCAAAGCTCTGGCATGGGACGCTCAGTACCTTCCTGATTTCTGCAGTAGATTGCGCAGACACAGATGCCGCGAAGGTGGTGCGCTATGGCAGGAGTCCTGACACTGGTTCTCATTGGAACCATCAGCAAAAGGAAATTATGGCTGTGGCATAATACAAAATACAATTTCACACCTAAACTGTGTATATTTTCCTATTCATGCGTATGGGGCAGCACAGTAGCCACAGCGGTTAGCGTAACGCTGTTACAGCACCAGTGACAGGATTCAATTCACACTGTTGTCTGTAAGGTGTTTTATGTTCTCCCTGTGACCACATAGGTTCTCCTCAAGTGTTCCACTTTCCTTCCACATTCCAAAGACGTATGGGTTGCTAGATTAATTGGTCACATGGGCGTAATTGGGTGGCACAGGCTTGTTGAGCTGGAAGGGCCTGTCACTGTGCTGTGTCTTTAAACAAATAAATATGAAGTAATATTTTTAATCAATCAGAATTATAGAAACTATAAAATGCAAGCAGTAAAGCATTTTGCAATGAGATATTTTGTCTAGACTGACAGCAAGTCCAGATTTTAGTGTATTACCATAATTACTTTTAAATGACTGTCTAAATTGGTTCTTAAATGTGTAGCATCATTGTCACAAAATAATTATGCGTTTGACAGAAGTCTTCTATTTAGTGAAGCTAACAACACCCTAAAAATAACTGGATCGTCCAGTTTTATATTGCTGATTTTCTTAAAGTTAGTTCATCTAATTACATAATTCAATTTTATGTGCTCTGTTTTACCTTATTTTATCTTGCAGGTCTGAAATATTCTTGAAGTGTGTACTCTTCCAAACCAAACATTCCACAGAGTGGTAAGTTGATTTTGTTCATAATGATTTAGGTCTTGCTCTACCAGTAGGTGCATGGACTATGGAGACTGAGTGAAAGAAGACTACAGAACAAGTCCATGAAAAAGAAACCTGAACTCATATCACATACACTCTCTCTGTATTTTGCTTTTCACCGTTTCTTTAAACATGTTAAATTACTCACTTCATGAAGTCGTTTACTCTTAAATTGTCATTTTAATTTTTACTGTAGCATCAAGTGATCACCCCAGACAGATAGGTACATGTTTTAAATGTTCAGATCATAGGCCACAAGACACAGGAGCAGAATTAGTCCATTTGGCCCATTGAGTCTGCTCCGTAATAGAATCATACATGGACTCTTATTTCACAGTAGGAAGTTATTCTGTCAATCACACGTTTAAATAGTTAACCATTTCATTACTGCTCATTTCCCATTTTATCCCTGCCTGTGCATTGATCCAACTTCTTGTTGAGTTACTGCTAAAGTGTTTTTTTTTCCCTGATCCAGTGTGGCAGTACATTCTAGATCAATCTGGAGGGTATTTGCTGAGACTTGTGTATGCAGAACATTGCTTTAAAGATTGCCTGCGTGAATTGGATGTTCAGCACTGGTGGGACATCAGCTAGAGTAGCAACTGATGGAATGCGTTTGGCTAAATGCATTGACTCTCTAGCAATCCGAGTACAGAAATGGTGATGAACAAATACCCAAAAACTGAGATAAGAGAAATGCAGTCATAGGGTAATATAGCATGAAAACAGGCCTTTCTGCCCAACTCATCCATGCTAACCAAGTTATCTATCCAGTCTTATGGCACCCAAATCCCTTAAAAGCATTTCTATCCATGTACCTGTCCAGTTGTTTTCTAAATATTGCAATTGTACCTGCCTCTATAGCTTCCTCTAGCAGTTCATTTCACATAACCACCACCCTCTGTGTGGGAAAAATTCCCCTCAGGCCCCTATTAATTTTTTCTCCCCTCACCTTAAAAGTTATCTAATTTTAGACCCCCCTATTCGGGGTGGGGGGAGACTGTGACCATCCACCTTATCTATCGCCCTTATGATTTCATACGCCTCTAACATCACCTCTCAATCTCCGAGGCTTCAGGGTTAAAAGTTCCATCGTGTGCAACCTCTGCTTATAACTCTAGCTCTCCAGTCCTGGGAACATCCTCCCATATCTTTTCTGCATCCTTTCCAGCTTAATGACATCCTTTTTATTGCTAAGCAACAAGATCTGCACATAATATTCCAAATGCGGCCTTCCCAATGGCTCATACAGTTGCCACATAACATCCCAACTCAACTTTACATTGAAGACATGCGTGCCAGTCATCTTCTTCACCATCCTGTCTACCTGTGAACTATGTACCTTTACCCCTAGGTCTCTCAGGTCTACTTTTCTGTACAATGTTCCCTCTAAGCTGCGCGGGTGCGTAGCCATGCAGTAACTGAAATGCTCTCGCACACATAGCCTTTGTAGCTGAGCAGCTATTCATTCTAAATAGTCATAGTATGCATATTACAAAAGTAACATTTAAAGAACCACGTAGTTTTCAGGCTGTGTAAAAATTCCTGCTTAGAAGAATGACTGGTCCACGCAGCTGTAAAAAATATTAGAGCGAATGTTGCGCCAAGGTTTACACACTCCAGGGCCCTACCATTTACAATGTAAATACAGTTTAAATAGTCAAGGACTTCACTTGATGTAAGAGACTCCCCATGCAGTGACAACTCACTGGCAATGGCATCATACATAAGTAAGACCGTTAATAGGTCACAGATGGTAGAGTCTGTCACATGAGGAACAAGTACCCAATTCCCTTAGCAGCATATCCACTAAAGAATATAAAATTATACTATGTATTGCATTTATTCTTGTTTATCAATTATCCAAAATCAAGATACTGCAGCTCCTGGAAATAAAACAGTAAAATCTGTGAATACACAGCAAAATTATATTGGTTGATAATTTTTTCAGAAATAGAGAGCTATCAGTTTACTGTTGATGGTTAACACTCTACATATGGAAAATGTAACCTGCTCATTACTACCTCTGGTCCTCTAAGTGTTTGGACCTGGAGAGGACATCACTGTAAATTCAGATGCTGGAATCTGGAGCAACAAAACAAACTGCTGGAAGAACTCAGTGGATGAAGCTGTACTTGTGCAGGGTAAACAAACAAACTTTCCACCTACAGAAGCTGCTCAACCCACTGAGTTCCTCCTGCAAATGTGCATTCAGTGCATTCTCCCTTGATTGTATTACCAGTAGTGATTAATAAATGGTGACTAGGGTGAGGAAAACTCCTGCATGATTTAGTATCTGAATTTCCTAGTCTGGGACCCTTAAACAACTTATAACGTTCCTTTGCTCCATGAACTGCATCCACTGTAGTTGTGTGGTACACTGCAGTTTATGGCGGGCATGTCTTCCCACTACCACATTGGCTGCTTAATGCCTGAAAAGAAAGCACTCTTCAGTCACAGGTCTAGCTTGTGGTGTCTTCACTTCCTCTTATTGTTGACTGAGGGCTTTCAGAGCTCAATTGTCTTTGTGACTAACATCAGTGAGTTCAGTCTGCCTGGCTTTGCAGTTGAGCTAAATTTTTAAACAAATGTTAAAGCTTTTCACTGGACTGAGTTAGCTCATATGTTTTTTATTTACAGAGTGCCACGTAGATGTCAAGTTTCAGGAATGCACAAAAGAAATCCAGAGCAAAATCCACTCTAGGTTAACCCTATCCTGCTAGTATTTTGTTGAACATGTAGTCAAAGGAACTTGCATTTGCAACAAGAACATTGACACTCATGATTGACTAATTTTTATACAATTATAAAATACGAAGTAAGGTTTAAATTGTGTTATGAGCAAAAAAGTAAAAGCTTATCAGATTCATGCTTAAAATATAACTAATGAGAAAGAAAACACACAGGAAACCTAGAATCACGGAGATCCAGCTGACATATTAGAATCCTCCTCCAAAGGAACAGAGCTGCATAGTTACACATCTGCAAGCTCTGGTTGCTATTAAAATTGTAGGATGAAATCAGTATTTTATACGATTCAACTAAATGAAAGAGAAGATCGCTTTACTGATTTAGGAGGTGATGTTGAAGTCCAAGAAAAACTTTCATAATTTTAACATCTCTATTATACCTCATTATAGTATTTTATAATCTAATAAAATGGTCTCAATGTATCTTCTTAATGTTTCCCATCACTGCCACGATCCTGGCCATATGCTCACTTTGATTTTAGTGACTCTTTCTAGGCCACTCAGCCCTACAGGCAGTGCACCAATAATGGTTTAATTCTCACTGACGAAGGGTCTCAGCCAGAAACAGTGATTATTTATTGCCCTCCATAGATGCTGCCTGACTTGCTGAGTTCCTCCAGCACTTTGTGTTTGTTGCTCATTATTTCTCACTTGCCCAGATTAAACTTCATCAGCTACATAATTACCCACTGAATTTTCCCAAAGTCCTGCTGAGCCATGATGTTATATACACTCTTGTTCTAACACCTCAGCAAATTTATTTACTTCCGCAAACTGGTCACCATTTAAATGTTAAGACTAAATTGGTAAATTGAATTCCAGAGGAAGGAAGAGCAGAGACTACAAAATATTGAGACTACAGTATTTTTTCTACCATCTACAATCCTTCAAAGGCAGCATCCCCCTCTGGAAGCATGTGATCACAGATCAGCTGTGTAAAGAGCTTTTTACTTTTAGATGGCCATTAATTCATATACTGTATCTATACAATCAGAATCAAAACTTATAACCAACAGGAATGATAGATCAGACTATGGCTCTAGTCTTTAGAAAAAGTGGGGTGGCCTGAAGGTTTCATGTTAAAAAAATCTTTGAAGATAGGAAACAGTTTGGTAAAGCAGAAATAGAGATAGCTCCACTAATTGTTAAGCCAAAATGCAGGAACATAAATATAATAACTCACTTCAAGAGAAAAAGGTAGTGTATCAGGACTGCAGAGGATCTCCTAAGATTGAGTGATTCTCAGTTCTATAAAAAGGCGAAAGAAGCTGGAGTTAACTGTTAATCAAAGTGTTAAGATGATGTGGGCTTGATTGATTATCATGATCATAAGGAAAGGAAGCACACTTAAGATGGTTGACAAAGAAACTTGGAGAAAGAGTGAGTCACAATGATCTGAAATGTTCTGCCTCCAAAGAGAAGATGGAATCAGATTCCGTAAATTATCTTAAACCAGAAATGGATACATACAAACAAAAAGAGCTTGGGGTTGAGAGTTGGGGGAAGGAGAGCCAGTGAAAGTACAATGGGATAAGTGGCCTGTTTTGGTGCCATATGAATCTTTGAGCCTTTCTTGGGTTCAGAAGCAGTAATTTGCAGTATGCAAACTGGACAGATTGGGATCTTGGCTCAGACCATAAGAAATGAAGCACTTACGTAAAAATATGATTTACTGGGATTGGTTTTGAAAATATTAATTGATGTCAATATTGATTTTTATGAACACTTCATCAATTCAAGATTCATTGCTTTAATACTATTCACAATCTTATGGCTTAATTACTTGAAAACCAAACTATACTAGCATAATTCCTCACACTCAGGACCAACTCCCCACATTTATTAATGCCATCCCAGGCTCCATAACACTCATCAACAACCATGCCTGTATTCACTTCAAAACAAACTGTGAACAACACAGTGCATTAGCAAAGCTAGCAGAGAGTAACTGGGTGACACTCAGTAGTGTTGGTCCCTAAGGCCAATAAGGTCATCTATCTTTACTGAGGGCATAATGTGCAGTAAATGATAAACAGTATCCCCTATCCATATCTTAACATTTATTAGGAGTCCAGATAGCAGTGCAGCTTGTAGATCTGCAGCCTTACAGCACCAGAGACCTGATTTGGAATCTGACCTCAGGTGCTGACTGTGGTCATTTTGCATAACATCCTTGGGTGGGTTCCTTCAAGATGCTCCAGTTTCCTCCCACATCGCAAAGATCAACAAAGTGTGGGGCTTAAGAAAAGATTAAAACGAGGGCTGTTATCTTTGGAACAGCAGAGTCTGAGGGAAGATCTGATAAAACGTTAAAATATTATGAGCAGCATTGATAAAATAGACAGCTGGTGTCTTTATCCCAGGATTGAAATGTCTAATACTAGCGACATGCATTTAATGTGAGGGGGGGAAGACGAAAGGAGATTGCAGGGCTTTTTCTATACACACGGAGAGTGAGAATTCACCACCAAGTCTGGTGGTGGAAGCATATATGATAGGGGTGTTCAGAAGGCATTTAGTTAGGTACATGAGTATGCAGAGAACGAAAGGATCTGGACCATGTGCAGGCTGAAGGAATTAGTTTAATTTGGTATCTTTAGTTTGATTAGTTCGGCACAACATTGTTGACTAAAGGGCCGGTCTCTGTGCTATATTGCTCTATATTCTGTGCAAAAGACAGTATAACATTTACGTGCATCTAGGGATAGATAAAAATATGCTGCAAACATATCATGAGAAAGCAGAGACCACGATCAGAACTGGTAAAATCCAGTCATTTCTAGAGGTGATCCATTACTGAAATCAATGACCATCAAAGAGTGAACACTCCAATAGTTGGAGTCTCCTTAGCATTATGTCCTAGACTTTACCAACTTCAGCTGCTTCATTAGTGGTTTTCTTTCCATGACTTTCTAATTATACCATAATATTCAGTTCTATTCAAACCCTTCAAAAATGAGGCACTGTGTTCCTAAATATTGAAAGGCCTGGACAACATTCAGGCATGGGTGGCAAGAAACATTTATGCCAACAATGTCGCAGGCAATGAGGTGGAGAAGCCTGATGACTTGACTCACCCATGACATTCAATGACATTACTGTCTCTGAATTCCCACTATCAATATCTTAGAGGTAATCAAAAACTCAACTAGACCAGCCACGTTAACACTGAGGCTGCAAGGGGAGGTCAGAGTTTTGGTATCCTGGAGTGAGTGACTCATCTCCTGACATTCCAAGGACATTACACCATGGCAGGTCCAAGCCGAGACAGCAGTGCAACTCCAACAACATTCAGAAACTTTAACACCATCCAGGACAAAGCAGCCTACTTCATTGGTACCACACCCGCCACATTAAACATTCCTTCCCTCCATTGTCTGCGCAGTGTGTACCATCCACAATACGTTCAACAGATACTGCTCCATATGTTTCCATATCGCCTTCCAATCAGATAAATTCTGTTGCCAATCTGAATAAAGGCATGAAACCAATTTATTATAGATGCTATAAACTATTCACCAGTAAAGCAGGGACACAGGATGGTGTTACTGAAGGAACTAGTAAAGAAAATTATAGAAAAGTTTCCATGGAGGACATTTGGAAATGTTAAATAGGAGGACATAGCTAGAGGAGTTAAATCTATTGTCTAAAGTCTTTGGAATTATAGAAGACTGGAACAGAAGACATACTGCATACAGGATTGGGAAATGCAAACTCCTAAAAAACTATTCAAAACATGGGGACGACCTTCTAGATTTTTTCTTCAGATCTATATTGATTATTACAACAAAAGAGTGGATAAATTTTTGGTATTAATTCAGATATTCCAAATATCCAGATGTAACTTATTTGGGGTTGTATGATAAACGGATTAACATCTACTTCCACCACGCCTGAACATGCTGAAAAAATGGTCTGCAGCTTTGATCAATTCTATTAAAGCTAATTATGAAATTAGTGAAGTCAGATGGGAAGGGAGAAAACTAGCTGACAATGAGGAAACAGTTATGGAAGTTTGGTTGAAGGTCAACCTACACTATTTCTCATAAAGGGTTAGACAATACCACACTCCACAGGTTTTATTCCAGCTTTGAAGAATCTTTGAATAAGCACACATATTTCATTTGAGTACCTCATGTTTCAAAAGGCTCTTCAATGAACCTGGTAAATGGTTAAAAATCTTATTGAACACTTACATTTTGTAATTATTAACCTAAAACTCCTTTCAATTTAGTTTTCTGAGTGTTAGAAATTCCTATTTTCAGACCTCTGATTACACATGTGGATGCTATTATTTCCCATATTAATAATATTTTTAATGCTGACTCCTGAAAAGCTGGTAAGACCATCCTGTCATGCATAAAAATGATTCCATTGGTCCCTTTGTCATTAATATCCTCTGTCTCTTGTACTACTTGCAGTATGTCTTAATATCATCTGTTCCTTGCTTGCTTGCTCCTTGTCAGCCTTCTCAATGGGTTTGCTGTTCACTTCATTAAGGTTCATTTTTATATCAGAGAATGTATACAGAATACAACTTGAAGTTCATACTCTTCACAGACATCCATGAAACAAGAACCCCATAGAGTGAATGATAGAACATCAAAGCCCTGAAATCCCCATCCTTCACAAAAGCATCAACCCCCACTCGCACCAGCAGAAGCACTCACCCCCACCCCACCCCCACCATACAAGCAACAGCAAAAGCCCCTAAAGAGACCTTGATCCAGAGTCCATCGAAACTACAGTCCATAACCCAGCACTGTGGTATCTCAGGCAGGCTCTCTCTCTCTAGCAAGGGGGAGAGAGCAGTTGCTACTGTAACAATGAGAAAAAAGGCCAGCAGCTCACTGTTCCTATGTTACAGAAGCGTTGCTTCTCCAAGCCCCCCAACTCATGGACCAAAAGGCTCTCATTCTCCATCAAAGGGGGGGGGTGGAATTGCTTGAGTACAGGGCCTTCATCTGACAGCAGCTGGTGATTAGGAAACACACTGCCTGCTGTCTTGATGTTTCAGTCTCCCACGAAGCTTCAGTTGGCGAAATCGGCGAGAAACTGGGTCGTCTACAGGGCGGCTCCCCGAGGGTGCATGTCTTCCAGGCCGTTCCTGAAGATAGCAAAGCACTAGGTCACACAGTTGATCCAAAAACCCACCACTTATAAAGAACCATAGTTGGAATTGTAGATCATAGACTCTGACAGAGCCCCAACTACCTTGAAAAGAAAGGAAAGATGTAATAAAGGAAGAACAAGCTGTTTCATGGATGACCTGGAAGAAGTCACCTGGCACCATCTTTCCATGCTCCTTCTCCTCCTCTTTATCTGTATTCTATAAATTTATTTTGACGTATTCATTGACTATTCCTAATAAAATATGAACAGCATGTTTAATTAATAGCAATTTGATTACTTCAGAGGGCAATTACCAGTTAATCCCATAACTGTTGATATGACATCTCAAAGAGACCAAGCAAGGTATTGACAACACACTTACTTCCCTAAAGGGCAATAATAATCCAATTAGGTTTTTATAATAATTCACTGGGATCATGATCACCATTACTTTCGTTAACCCAAATATATCTAGTTAGCTGAATCTAAATACCACAAGGTTCAAAATTGAAGATCAAAATTCAAGATTATTTATTTCATTCTTCAGTACACCAGCGTAAAGGAGAGTAAAATGATTGTTACACTGGATCCAATGCAGCACAAAATAAAAAAAAAGCAATAAGCATAAAGAACACTATAAAAAACAAAAAAAACACAATAAATATAAGTACAAAATAAATCCTTCGATACATAAACCGTGTATAACGTGATGCTAGGTGAAGTGTATGTTGGTTCTTGGGGGGTGGCTGGTGGTGGAGTGGGTTAACAGCTGGAGGTACTGATCAGCATGATGGTTTGGGAGAGGTAACTGTTTGGGGGTTTAAAGCACAAGTGCTATAATGGGAATTGAACTTGTGTCTGGATTACTATTCCAGACTTCTAGGTGCTAACTCAATAATATCTACTACCTTATCCACATCAGTCCTCCTGGTCATCCCTTCAGATAACTCAATCATATTTGTAAGATACAATTTTGCATATTGACTATCCATAATCAGTCCTCTCTCTTCCAAATGCGGGTAGATCCTCCCTCTCAGAATCCCTTCCACTAACTTTCCCACCACTGATGTTAGACTCAACAGCCTGTAGTTCGCTTGCTTGCCCTTGCAGCTCTTCAATAAAAGTACACATTATTAGCCACTGGTACCTGACCACTGAATAACAATAATAAGAATATCTTTCCTACCTTTCCACAATGTCCTTGGGTACTGAATCACTTAGGCAGGCCCTAAGGAATTATCCAACTTTTTGCACTCTAAGATCACTGGCTTCTCCTCTTTTGTAGTTCGAAGATATCACTATTTACTTCCCTGAGTTCCCTACTTCTATGATCCTCTTCACAATTAATACAAATAAGAAAACTCATTGAAGACCTCACCCATTTCCTGTACTGTCGGGGACCTTATTCTCTCCCTGCTTGCTCATTTGCTTCTAATATACATAGAATCTCTTAGGATTTTCCTTTACTTTTCCTGCCAAAGCTATCTCATGTCCTCTTTTTGTCGTCCTGATCTCCTTCTTAGTTGTACCACTCCATCCCTTATACTCCTCAAGGAATTCTAGCTGCCCATGCTTGAAGTAAGTCTCCTTTTTTTCATTACCAGAGCCTCAACGTCCCTTGTGAACCAATCTTGCCAGGCTTGTCTTTCACTCTAATAGGAACATGCTGGCTCTAAGCTCTCGCTCTCTCACTTTTAAAAGTCTCCCACTCAACAAATGTCCCTTTACTTGCAAGCAGCCTCTCTCAATCTATGGCAGAGTAGGAGTTCATTCTCTGGAGCATCTGACAGACACTCGGGTAAACAGAACGGAGATATTATGCAAAACAGTCACTCAAGCTACGTTTGGCTCCTCAGTGTAAAGAACACTGCACCATTACCACTAAATGCAGTGGATGGAGTATCTGGATATTCATTCCAGATAAAGAGCATCTGCTGTTAATTTTGCTCTTCAAATTGTTGCAGCTTGTTCCAGACTTATTTTCATGGGGATGTTAGTCAATGTTTAATTCTGTTGAAGAGAAAGGATCATTCCCGCAGGCAACAATATTAACAAATTTTCCACTTCTTTTTATTTGCTAAAAACAGTTGCATGAATACAGTCACAAAACGCTGGAGGAACCCAGCAGCATCTCTGGAGAGGAATAAAATAGTCAATATATACTGTCCTCGCTGAGGTGCTGTAACATCATCTAGAGCGTAAGCCAAACTCCATTCCTAAATGACATGAGAGTCAGGATATAGCATCTTAGCTATCTGGGTTTAATAAAGAGTAGAAAAGCACGGAGAGGCCAGAGAGTAGTACCAGATGGTTACCTCTCTGACTGGAGGTCTGTGACTGGTCATGTGCCACAGGGATCAATGTTGGGTCCACTGGGTTGTTGCTGGTCTCAGTCCAGCAAATCCCACCCCACCATTGACCATTGAGCACATCTACACAAAGTGTTTTTGCAGGAAAGCAGCATCCATCATCAGGGTTCCCCACCACCTAGGTCATGTTCTCTTTTTGCTGCTGTCATCAGGAAGAAGGTATGAAAGCCTCAGGACCCGAACCGCTCGGTTCAGGAACAGTTATTACCCCTCAACCAAAGGGGATAATTTCAATCAACTTCACTTGCTCCATCACTGAAATGTTCCCACAAGCGATGTACATGCTTTCAGCGATTCTTCATCTCAAGTTCTTGATATTTATTGTTTATTTATTTATTATTATTCTTTCTTTCTTTTTTTATTTGCACAGTTTGTTGTCTTTTGCACACTAGTTGAACACCCAAGTGGTGTAGTCTTTCACTGATTCTATTCTGGTTATTATACTAATAGGACTTACTGAGTATGCCTGCAAGAAAATATATCTCTGGGTTATACATGTTGACATATATGTACTTTGATAATAAATTTACTTTGAACTTTATTTGTCATCTAAATCAATGATCTGGATGATAATGTGGTTAACGGGCTCAGCAAATTTGTGGATGGCACCAAGATTGAGGGTGTAGTGGACAGTGAAGAAGGCTATCAAAGCTTGCAGTGGGATCTGGACCAGCTGGAAAAAATGGGGTGAAAAATGACAGATGGAACTTAATGCAGACAAGTGTGAGGAGTTGCAAATTGGAAGGACAAACCAGGGTAGGATTTACATGGTGAACAGTAGGGCACCGAGGAATGTAGTAGAACAGAGGGATCTAGAATAGAGATCCACATTTCCTTGACAGTGGCATCATAAATAGTTAGGACCATAAAGTGTGCATTTGGCATATTGTCCTTCATAAATTAAAATATTGACTACAGGGGTTAGAATATCATGATGAAGTTGCATCAGATGCTAGTTTACAAGAAGGTTATTCACCACCATTTTCCTGAAGGAAATTTGGGATAGTCAACAAGTGATGGCCTTGGTAATGATGCCCAAATTCCAAGATATTAATTAATAGAAAAAAAGACAGTGAGTTCCTTACAATGAAGCTGACACATTGGTCGCATATTTTTTTCTGAATTTCTTTTCTGCAAGAAGAATATGTCATATTTTGTTGACACAATCTCAGCAAGTTTAATCTGCTGTAAGAGGTATATTGAGCTTCAGCCTATCAGATTCAATGGCAAGGGCAATCATAGCTTTCTTGCAAGCACTATTGATCAGCCATGTACATGGTCCTGGAGTTTCAATCTACCTATCCAGAAGCTCATACCTTCTTTCTTTTTACACTCATTCCCCTGATGTCTACTTATTGAATAAAAACCTTAACCACCAAGCACCCAATGAAACAAGTCACCACCTGACTAGCCAAGTGTCTATCATTTCATTTGATGAGACTGCACCTGATACATTAAGTAAAGTTTTGGCTTTTGGTCAAAGAAAGGATATAGTTTGGAAGGAGTGCAACAGAAATTCACTTGATTAACTCTAAGGAGTAGAGATGGAATAAAATGGCCCTACAATCATTTGGAGTTTAGAAGGTTGAAGCGTGATCTCAATTAAACATAATGGATAAGAATTTCAAACAGGCATAATGCAATGATATAAAAACATCAGTGGTAAAATCTTCCCCTTTTTTCTATGTATCAGAAATCAGTACAATGAGACCCTTGGTATCCAGCAACTGAGCAGCCAATTACATTAAAAATTCACACTGACAATATAAAGGGAAATAAAAAGCAAGGTTTAATTAATGTTAAACATTATGTAGAGTTCTATATAAAGATTGGAGCATATGATTATGGTAGAAGTTGAAATGTTAAAATAGAAATTTTAAAAATAAACATCTTAGTGCACCGCTAAAAATTCAATTAGATCTCACTTTTAAAAAAGTGTAATATTTTCAGTATGTTTATATTAGATCTACTTTGTAAGTAAGTTAATTTCACGAAGATTCAATTGATTATTCTTGACTTGGTTGAAGAAAGATTTAAATAGACATCTGTGGAAAGGTGCTGAATAACTTAACAATTTTATAGCTGCCAGGTTGAACTATCCAGGTGCAAATATCCTAAAGCTACTCTCAGTTCTATGGAAGAAGGACAACAAAATCTGTTAAAAGAGAGTGATCACCCTTCTGTTCATCAGCTAGCTTTCTTGAATTCTCATTGGGTTTCTCATATTTCACAAATTCCATTTGGGGTGGTAGAGTGGTGTAGCAGTTGGTGTAATGTTATTGCAGTGCCTGCGACCCAGGTTCAGCTCCACTGCTGTATTAAGGAATTTGTATATTCTCGTGACTGTGTGGTTTTACTACGGGTGTGTTGGTTTCCTCCCACATTCCAAAGATGTATTGGTTAGTCCGTTAATTGGTCATACAGGTGTAATTGTGTGGCACAAGCTTGTTGGGCTGGAACAGCCTGTCACTATGGTGTATCTCTAAGTAAAATAAAATCATCTCTACCTCAAAATCCAGATGATAAAATTCTTGAGGTTTGATAATGCAGAGATGGTGAAATTTTGCCTCTTGTCCCCTCCAGGAGACAAAGACTCAGATTAAGGAATTGCCTATTTAGGGCTAAGGAGAATTTCTTCAAGGTGGGGGGTGTTGTGTAAATACTAGTTTGATAGTTCTTTTTGCACCATGAATGTGTACAAAGACCAAGCAGAAAACTGGGATTGTATTAGGAATTCCGCAGAGATTTTGAATGGTGGAAGGAGGTGGTTCAAACTGCTGTGTGGTCTTTCTCTTATTTTATAATGTACTTCTAATGTTAAATGGAGCAGAGTTTCACAACAACCTGATGCACGCTGGGACATTGCTGAAGAAGTGATCTACCGAAATGTTGAGAAGGAGCGACACCTGAAACGCTAGTAACCCCCGGCAAGCGATGCGGCCTCTTACAAGCGCCCAAATATGTAAGAGGACCATGGAGCCAACCGACCTTCATGGCCAACTTTGTTACCCTTTTGATGTCCAATAGTATCGGCACGAAACCAAAAAAAATCTTCATTTTAATTTGTACTGATCAACCCAGTGTTAGAAAAAGCATAACTTAATTTAGAGAAGCGAATTTTTCTTGCCCAATCGCTCGTGAACGACAACCCAAATAGTTTGATATTCTTTCCCTATTCTGAAAATCCAAAAGCATGTTAACTAATTCATCCCATCTGCAGCTGGAAGAGTGTTGATGTAAGCGAGTTTAACGCATCCCAGATGTACTGTCCGCTCGCTATCAGAAACTTCATTCTGCAATTTGATGGAACGGCTTCGACGCTCATTTTTTGTTTCTTGTCAGTAAGGTATCAAGCTGCAAAGAAAAAGTCTACAGTGATTTTTCGATCGTGCCCTATATTTTGGGGCGAATTGGGGATTTAAACTAATATGAAAGCTCCCTTTGCAATCATTGATTTTATTTCTTTTTTTTCACTTTCTCCCCTAATTATCTTAACCAAAACATCGACGAAGAGCATAAACACAGAGTAGATCAATCCTTCCTCACTTCGGTTCGAATGAATAAAATGCAGAGCGTGGTACTAATAATTCTTCTATCATTACGTAAGGGGAGCTGGCAGGATCAGAGATCCGAGGTCGAGATCAGAGTCTTTGGAGAGTCGAGTACTGTGTGGGTTATCCGTTTAACTGTCCGAGCGAAGAGAGTAAGAGAGAGAGAAAAAGTGAGTGTGTGTGAGTGTGAGAGTGAGAGTGAGAGAGTGAGAGTGAGTGTGTGTGTGTGTGTGTGTGTGTGTGTGTGTGTGTGTGTGAGAGAGAGAGAGAGAGAGAGATAGAGAGAGAGAGAGAGAGAGAGAGAGTTTACAGATCAATTCTGGGTACTAACGTAGAATGTTTAACGAGATATTCATAATGTTTCAAAGTATATCCTTCAAATCCTTCGAAGAATTTCAAAATATGACACTATAATATAGTTAAATGCTCCTTCACTGTCCCACAACCCCCTCATTTTGAGAGCTATTGTAGCTTGTCTCTCCAAAGACTGGAGTACCTCCTGGAGGTCTGCACTGAATCGGATTGCATCTAATCAATGATTTGAGTTGCTTCTTTCAGACGCAAGCCTCGGTTAAATGACCAAAGTGCCATCTCAAAAGCGCCGAAGCAAGAGACCACGCTGGGCTTTGTTTTGTGAAGTTATTAGATAGGCACTTAACCACTAGGTCGTCATCAGACAGAAAATTAAGGCAGTCTGTGAGAAGTAATTAAAGTTCGTCGAGATGGTGCACAGACCATCTCATCGAGCAATTGGAGTTTTCCCCGTTAGCCACCTCAGCCGAGGAAGTTACACAGACTTTCGGTATAAGCATTTAATATTTAAATGATTATTGGGACCGACTGTTATTTTGGTAACTTCTCGACTGAGATTTGCTTACATCAGGGAGAGAATTCTCGTTTTAGAGTCGCTTTTCAAATGTTATTTTAAATTGACGAATACCATTGCCCCACGCCCGACCAACAGATCATCTTCGTGGGGTTTTGAGTGCTGACCATTAGGGAAAACGATAATTATTCCAGCAGGTGTTCTAAAAATTATGTTGTTGCAAACAATAAGAGTATTGCAACCTCACTGTGTTCAGATTTGATGGCATCCGATTGCCACGGCACTAAATTAAATTCAAACGATTTCTGATTGCCGATTTTTTTCCTACTGATCCCGATGCATTCATTGTTTAACCTTCTTCTTTGTATCCGAAATGAGTTTTGTCGAGTCGAGAGGGAACAAGTATTTACGCCTCAATACTTGCACTCACCAACTACGCGCCATTGGTACCAACTTTGCCTCGCCGGGCTATTCACACTTTACAACTTAATATTCTATAATGGGGCATAACGTTCATACAATGCTACTAAAAACTTCAAATGCGTGGTTTATTTATCAGAAAATCAGCAAGCTCTTTATCTGTTAGTTTACGTTTCAAAGAGTAATTTATGTTATGTAGTTTCTTGGAGGATTTTTGACCAGAGTTTTTGGTGCAAGTGAATTTGAATTTAAAGTTGCTCCTATTGTTTTATATAAAACTGATGAGTTGGCATATCAATAAAGTGGTTACGTGTGTGCTCGGTTAGTTAAATGGCAGCCATTCCCACACTTGAACGTTTTCCAGCCTCTCGTCCCCCTCTGTTACCCAGTCAGACTTCGACGTGTCTCTCTGCTTCTCGGTACCCCGATGAAATAAAGCCAAATACACCGCTTCGATACGCCTTTCCTTCAATAAGAATAAGTTTAAACTTTATATATATGTATATACACACACAAATATGTAATTATGGCCCATTAAATTGAATTCATGGGGAGGGTGTGGAGAGTGTGCGTGCTGGTCCAATCTCCATATGGCGCTGAGTGCGAATATCCATAATTCCCCCTCCACTCTCTGATTGGAGGAAGCTTCCATGTAAATTTCAGTGGATGGGATGGAACCCCTGGACCCACCCGTGGGCGGGGACTCCGTTGTTTTCAGCCGGTGAAAGAGACCAGCCTGTCTGCAGGTGGGTGGCACCCGTTGACACCTCCGAAGCCAAGACACACATAAAAGGACCCTCGATCTGCGAACGGAACAGTAGGAAGTTTCTGCTGGGGCACGGTGCTGAAGCTTGGAATTACACAACATCAGAAATTGCATGTTCGGCCGCTAAAGATAGAACCCCTTTTACCCCAAAGAGTCTACATGTCTGATTACTAGACATGTTCAGCTTTGTGGATACTCGGACTTTGCTGTTACTTGCAGCAACGTTAGTAGTGGGAAGATGTCAAGCCGAAGATGATGGTAAGTGTTGCTTTCCAGTTCTTGTGTTCTTTTCTTTCGCAGTTGCTTACTAAGTAACATTAAAATAACGAGTAATTTAAAAATTGCCGCCGCGTGCTGAGACTTGAAACATTGCATAAAGTTGAGTAGCGTTGTATTGTTTCTGGCTGGGGGGGGTAAGGGTTAGGTAATAAAGTTAACCTGTAGCTGGAAGAGTAGTTTAAAATTCTGATACCAGTGTCCGATGCTAAGACGTTGTTACTTGCCGATAATAATTTCTAAGAGAACTTTGGAAATTGCTAACTGGAGCGCATTTCCTTTTATGGAATCATTTTATGGTCCCCAGGGAATGGATTATAAAACAAAATCTGTCAATTCGTGGTATCAGTTATGATGTTGGGCGGTTACCGTAACATCGCTCTAAGTGGGACGAAGGATTTAGGGACATTCACTATTGTCCAAGACAGTTGTCCGTTCGGAGTGGGTGTGTCTCCTAAGAGCGTGGAAGATAACTGCTCCGAGGCAAAGCTGGCACAAGTCCGGCTATTCTAGCATACACAAAATAGCATCTTCAGGGCAACGACGTAGATCATAACGTGATTGAGAAGATGTTTATATGTTCAAAAGGTAAACAGTCCCAATTTAAAAAGGCAAAATCCAGATTCGATCATAAATTGAATTCGTTCTAAATTCATGCATAAATGCTAAGTATGTGGTTGGTATAACTTGTTCGAAAATAACAATGTCTAAAAACTATTCATAAAATATTCGAGTCAATAAAGTAAGTGTGTAGGTGGAAAGATTACATACAATCTCCAGTCCAAACGAAATCCAGATGTTCGCGTGCCACATCCAGGATTTCTCTGCTGGAAGCATTGCTTCAGTAGCGCGGTTCAACATCGCCATCTTCAGTCAAGGCGCAAATTTGCGCCCTTCAAAACTAATCTGCCTCGCCTCTTTTCGCCATCCACCCCATCAAATCAACATATAATTATTCCCAAAGCATACGACAATTTAAGATGAAAACGTTTTAAGTCAAATCACATTTAATTGATTGGGACAACTTATTTGATTTGTTGTGCGCCATTTACTGCTGGGAGAGAGAAATGATAAATTGTACGAATGGCAAAACATGAATGGAGCTAAAGCGCCATCTGTTGAATCTTCAATGGTTTTCATTTATATACTTTTATCAAAATATCAGGAATTTTGTTCTACATCTGAAAAATTAAACATCAAGTCGTGTTGCTTGAAAATTTGATTCACAAATATCTCTGAGAGGCGCTGTTAAATGGACGTGTGATTGCTGATTTGTGCTGTAGTGTTTTCTCTTCGAATTAGGAACCTTTATTTTGCACAAAATTTGGGTACACTAATCCTCTTCTTTCATTAAATGGTCTGTCTGTTTTGAGATGTAGGTGATGACGTCCAGGTTTCTGTTCCTGTATTTTGTGCATCAACGAACGCCCGGTGCTGTGTCAGTTAGGTTCCCTGTTCATTTTGCAGGTGATACGGGGGGCTGCATGAAGGATGGACAAACATACCAAAATAACGATATCTGGAAACCCGACCGTTGCCTGATCTGCGTCTGCGACAGTGGCCAGGTCCTGTGCGATGAAATAATCTGCGATGAAAAGACCGACTGCCCTAATGCTGAACTCCCCGACGGAGAGTGCTGCCCTGTCTGCCCCGATCAAGAACGTAAGTGACCTCTGGTTGTTTGATAAGTATAAAAAGCAGTGCCAACTGTTTGACAGTAACACATATACTTACAGACTTAATTGTATCATTATAGGGGCAAAACGGATTAGGGCTGACTAGCAGCGGAAATGAAGCAAAGAAACTAAACTTAATCCATCAATATTGGCATCTTTAAGGGGTTCCCAGCCTTTTTTATGCCATGGAGCCTTGCCATTATCCAAGGGCCCATGGGGCCCAGATTGGGAGCAAGTCGACAGTTTTCTTCTTTGGAAATACTGAGCTAAAAGTTATCGGGATACTAGCAAACTATCACAGCCAATGATTATTTGCGCTAGGAATATCTGTGAACATACGAAATGTTTGGGAACCTTTATAAGTGGCATTAATGTTGTTTTCAGTTTATGTAGTACTTAAACTCCCATGCAAAAGGATAGCAAACAAGAAGTTTAAATTTGGTTAGCTTTGATTGTTGATAACATAAAATATCGAGTTTTATGACGATTTAGGAGTATTTGTTCAAATGGTTTTAGAGATGTTGATATTTTATTTTGTATGTCTGAAATTACATCACTGTATGATTCAATGATGATGTCAGACTAAACTTAAACCAGGAAGAAATCTCAAACCAATCAAGTTCCAATTCTTGGAACAACCCCTCCATTCCTATAATAACCTGTTAATTCTTATGTAATTGAAATGTTATAAATAGTTCTTGAAGAGCTTATTAATTAAATTAATCTTTCTTTTACAGCAGATGAAGGTGTAATAGTAAGTACATAATTCACTTCTGGATTATCTGAAAGAATTTACTTAAATTCATCTTTATTACATTTCCACACATTGATTTACTCATTGTTATTTTTCAGCATCCTTCTGGCCCAAGGGTTCAGGTAAAGATAAACTTTGTTTATGCACAGAATTCAAAATAAACATTAATTATGAAACTATAATGTAATCTCTTAACATTTAATAAATTATTTGAAAAATTTAATAATAATTGCACTTTTTGTCTAGGGACCTCCTGGCCCCAAGGGAGAGCCTGGTCCTAAGGGTGATAGAGTAAGTAGGTTATTGTTTTCAATAACGTTGCCATTTTCTGTTGCATTAGGATGATTTAAGAACACTGATACAATAAATAGAAAATTCTAGTGGAGTGAGTCAAGGAAAAGAAAGTAGAATTTTACAATCAGAGCCAAAACGTTTGGGGTGTGATCAGGAAGCATTTATTCACACAAAAAATAGGTAAAATATTATTGAAGATAGGATAATAAAATAATTGAAAACCACACATGATAGACATTTGCCAGACATCATATTGAGGAATACAGGACCAATGTAGGTACATTTAAGATACTAGTAATCAATAATCTAATTCAATTTTAGCACAGGCACGAACAGCTAAATAGCTTCCTTCTGTTCATATATTTCTATCAAAGTTATGAAGTTTTAATATACCTATCATGTAGACAATGCCACAAAATGGCCACAAACTCGAAACTTGTTGATCATACTAGATGCCAAATGTTAAAATGGATAAGAAATCTGTGTCCTATATTCTATCCATATACAGTCAAAGGATTACCAATTTAGCCTCTGAATGCTTTAGCAAAAATCATAAAAAGGATGGAATGGGTTTATTAGCTGGGAATCCACAAAAGTAACATGAATGAGTGATAAACGGTTTTGCTCAACCAGTAAATTCACCAAAGATGAATTAATGTACATTACATTCTGATCTTTAACTCCAAACATTAAATTTATCTTTCTTTCTTTTTTTTAGGGACTTCCAGGATTACCAGGAAGAGATGGAGTTCCTGGAACTCCCGGCAGAGACGGTCCTCCTGGTCCACCTGGCCCACCTGGAACGTCTGGCCTTGGCGGAGTAAGTGACCCTAACTTGGTGATTTTCTGTTTTTTAAAAAAAGAGTGGAACACCTTGGATTATTCTCAATACATTCTACTGATGTCAAGCGGCTAAATCATCTTTGCTCTTTTTCAGAACTTCCTCCCCCAATATGATGGCTTCAGTGAGAAAACATCTGGTGGTATTCCAATGCCTGGACCTATGGTATGAGTTTTTACATTTTATTCCATTCAATGTATTTGAGAGCAAATGCAATATTCAATTTAATTAAATGACAAAGATATTTCCCTACACATTTGCTACAGTTTAACTACTAGTAAACAAGTGTACACACTATGTATATATCCATTGACCATTAGTTAAACTTGTCTCCTCGCATTTATTTATATTGATTTTAATAGATCTGAATGAAGGGAGCTGATTAGAATTGGTGACTGATATTTACATATGTATATGCTTTAAAAAGAAAAACTCTGCTTTCCCCTACATAATGGTGCATGCAATTTTGATCATTCTGAAGTAAAGTAATGAATTACTGAGAATTAGAATGTTATTTGAAATGGAAGAAAGTGTAAAATATTAATGAACTCAATAGGAAGATCTGTTGATACTCAAATGCTTTGATTCTTGATTAAATTAAATGAGATTATTGAATAATTTCTTCCGTAGATGTGATTCTCTTCACAATAGAATGTAAAATACAGCATGTAATTGAAGTGCATAACATGATGTCTTTTATTGTCATAGGGTCCAATGGGTCCCAGAGGAGCTCCTGGCCCCCCTGGTGCACCTGTAAGTACACAAAATAGTAATCTTTTTGAAGTATTGATTGGTATCCAACTGCAGGATGCCTTTGACACTTAGACAAATAGAGGTTTATCCAAAAGTATAAACATTAAGAATGTTGCTATCTACTTGTATGATATATATATATATATAAATAAACTACCATTCCATGAGTTTCTATATAACTGAATTATGGAAATGGAGTGTAAAAGTCAGCCTTAGCTTAAGTTAAGCATTGGCAACTAAGGAAGCATACTGTGTGTAGTATTGAAAATAATACTGATTTGGGTGTACTAAAAAGGCAATTATTAATAACATATTACTTCTATTGTTACTCTTTAGGGCCCTCAAGGTTTCCAAGGTCACCAAGGCGAGCCTGGTGAACCAGGTGCACCTGTAAGTAATCAATAAAGCAGTTTTGCTTATGAACTTAATTTTCATTTGCAATCAAGCTAAAATTGTTTGGAAACATAGTTATCACTTTACCTCCTGTAAATATCACCTAACAAATGTATGCATGATGACATCACTACCTGATGCAGGATCTTGGTTGGAAACTTTGATTTACACCTTTGGCCTCAGCAGGTGCTGCTTCATCTTCTGCTTTTTTCCAGCATTCTGCTTTTGTTATAGATTCCAGCATATTCAGTTTTTTTTTTGCATTTAGTATTAAAGATATTGCAATTTTCCTCTGGCTAACACATAACATCCTTCTATTTTTCTGTTTCAATATTCATAATTAGATATTTTTAACCCCTTAGGGTCCCATGGGTCCACGTGGTCCTCCTGGCCCCCCTGGCAAGAATGGTGATGATGTAAGTAGCCAAGAAGTCAGCAAAAGTACTTAGTACATGTGCGTGTGAACTTCAATTTTTGCATTGAACAAATTGCATAAATAAGTAGAATTTTCAGCAGTAGTGGCGTAGAAATAGAATAAATCTAAAATCTTTTGTTGCTATATTATATTTTGAAGCAATTCTTTATCATTGATACAATAAAATTTAACTCCAGTCATTGCACATACTAGATAACACTATTGCTGCATCGATATCCATGCTATGCTTCTCTTTGATTTGTTCTGAATATTCAGCTTTAATTTCTACTGCCTTTTTAATATTGGCTATATTGGTTACTTTCCTCTATAGGGTGAACATGGCAAAGCTGGTCGCCCCGGTGAACGTGGTCCTCCTGGTCCTCAGGTAACAGATTTTCAGTTGATATTCTTTGAACATTATGCAACTTCTTCATCACATGTAATGTGAGTTACTCACTGCCTTGTGATTAATTCCGTGCATAATTTGCAATCTTTTGTTCATTGTAAACATTTGGATTGAAAAAATATTACCTGCCCATTAAAATGCATTAGTTAATACATTATTCAAATATATTCCTTCCCTGATTTTACCCAATGTTTATTATGTCTTTAGGGTGCTCGTGGTTTCCCTGGAACTCCTGGACTTCCAGGAATCAAAGGACACAGAGTAAGACCATCTTATAGCTTGATCTTTTTTGGTATTTAACAAACAGTACAGAGAAGTACTTGTTTTAGTAAAACATGCAAAATGCATCTGTATAACACTTTGAAGTCAGAATGACAAAATAATTTGTAAGACATTAAGAGTATTGTTCCTCATTACTTTCCCCTTTGTATACAGGGTTTCAATGGCTTGGATGGTGCTAAGGGTGACTCTGGTCCAGCTGGCCCTAAGGTAATGTCTTCACTTAGAAGGAAGAGTGATTATTTCAGCACATTTTTTTCCTTTCAAAATTGAACACTCAATACTTAGTATTGCACTGTAATTATTTAGTCCACTAAATGATTATCATTCCATTCACAACAGGGTGAAACTGGTGCTCCTGGTGAAAATGGAACTCCTGGTCCAATGGTAAGCAAGTTAACATAAATTTGTTAGAATATGAGTGAAATTTAACATTTATTTGAAAAGAATGTCTTATACAAGGTCAGGAAGTGTCTAATACAATGCTGTTAAAAATAATTGGGTACATTAAGTTTTGCCTTATTAATTGAGACGATCATCTACATTCTTCCTATTAAGTAATCTGGATTTCCTTATAAAAGAGGAGACTGTGTTACAGTACACTGACACCTGTGATATTTCTATGGGATTCTTTATTAACTGAGCAACATGATGCACATGGCTAAAACCAGCCATCATGCAATTTTTGGTAAAGTTGTGACCAGTTGAAGCTAAAATGAAAATTAAGAGAATCCGATGGCAATTCAAGGCAGCACGTTTCAGTTTATCATCTTGATTGAAGAGAGCTATAATCTGTATTGTTTCAAGTCATTAACAGAAGTGTATTTGTATTTATGATATGCAATAAATGGAATAGAAATAACACCATGATTTACTGTGAACAGGGCCCACGTGGTGCGAATGGAGAGCGAGGTCGCCCTGGCCCTCCTGGCCCTGCTGTAAGTGTACATCACATTTCTAAATGAATCACAAGCCCTTAAGATTTGTCATAATATTTTAACCAATTTAAATGTTATGCATATCTAATCTGAACAGCTTGAAAGAAATATAATAATGAGTCTTTTAATGATTCTAGGGTGCTCGTGGTAACGATGGTGCTGCTGGTGCTGCTGGCCCACCTGTAAGTACTTTTAATTAATCTGACTGATGTTCTTACACTCTCCGCATTTTTATCAGAATGGAATATTAAGCTAAATACTTGTCTTTCAGGGTTCTGTTGGTCCCGCTGGTCCTCCTGGCTTCCCTGGTGCTCCTGGAGCTAAGGTGGGTTTACATGCCACAACTGGAACTTTGAAAGTTGTGTTTTTTGTTTACTAATATAAGTGAGTCCATTCAAAATTTCACATCAGAAATTATGATTTCTGAACTGAGGGAAGTTAAGAAAAAAGCACTACACATTGAGTACAAAGATCAGGTTAAGACAAATTTAGATTGGACTTGAGATACTGATATTGTAAGTTATTTGCCCTTCATAGGAAGTGAACCTTGGTAGCTTGTGTTTCATCTCACTGTGAGAACATTGTCATGACTGACTTATTCTTGTCAAAGCAGACTGGGAAATGCCAAAAATTGCTCCATAATTTACTGCTAGTTTTGATAGAGTTGATATCTAGGATCAAGGATATCTAGTTGTCCTTACATGACAAGAGTTCTATTGACTCCAAGGATTTCCATTCTATTGTAATCATTAGTTCATTGAAGTCTGGTGGGTGAAATTCATCTTTGGTTACATAGGCTCAACACTAAATGTACATTGAACTACTGTAAGCATCCAAATTTCAATTTCATGGACTTCAATGATACTTTTGACACTTCCATCTGAGATGACATTCCAGATGTTGGGAATGG